>NC_054534.1:33177688-33477688 GCF_017654505.1 Polyodon spathula
CGTGATGTTTTTTTAAACATTGTATTTTTACTTCAGGTTTTCTAAAAACAAAGTTTTTCTAAAATCAATTAAACATGAATAAAAAAAATAGAAATAAACTCGCAATCTTAATTTAATTTCTGCAACTAACTTATTTCTCACGTGCATTTTTCTTTCTTTCGCTGAAGCAAAACATAGTCCATGATCAAATGTGACTTAAGGGACCACTGCAGAATAGTCGTGTCTTGTTGAAATTAAAAATGCAATATCGCACTCAAATCCATTACCGGTACTATTAAGTTCTAACACAGCAAGCCCTGCCTCTGAACACAGTTCTACTCAGACAGTGCATTTACATTTGAAATTTAAGATTCACTTTTCATGAATCCGAAGAGAAAAGGCGCACTGAACACGTACCCAAACTGATATCCGCCTGAGCATTGGAATTTACCTGTCTGGAGCCGGCGTCCAGAAACGATCGCTTTCCTCCCCTCGGGCAGTTCTGGATATAACAGGCGGAGGACAAAGCGAGAAGACCCAGGAGGCACAGGGGCAAGGCAGACTCGGGCATGACGACAGGTCCAAAATCTTCTGTCTTTGCACTCGGTTCCTTTGAGCTGTTTAGCTACTGACGACTATGTCTCTTCATGTCTTGCTTACCTATTTATACAACGCTTTATGTATTCTTTTTTCAACGTCACCATAGTTGTTTCTTCTTGACCCCCCCCCCCCCCCCCCCCCCCCCTTTGTGTTCTTGTGCATTTAAACTAAGTGAGTCATTGTTCAGTTACGTACCGTCTAATGCCACAATACAAAACAATTACTTCCAGGGTTTGTGTTATATGTATTAATCATGAACAAAACAGCCCAGCACAAGGCAACTGCATTCAAAGCCTGAAGGACACCGATAATAAAAAAAACGCAGCTTTACTTGATCCAGCATAGCTTCTGAAGTGGCCATCTCCTTCCCAATACAATAATTCAATTCACAATCTCATTTGTGCAGAACAAATTTGACAATAATAAATGAAAACCCTTCAGCGCAAAAAAGGAATAGGGAACACAATGTAAACATTGTCTTACTTATGTTTTTCAAACATTAAAAAATTCCTCAAGGTATTACAATAAAGTATATTATATATATATATATATATATATATATATATATATATATATATATATGTGTGTGTGTGTGTGTGTGTGTGTGTGTGTGTGTGTGTGTGTGTGTTGTTTGGGAAATTGTATCCAATTTACCGGATATGGCTATTATCAAATCATAGCTAATAATAATAATAATAATAATAATAATAATAATATAATAATAATAATAATAATAATAATCTTTATTTTTATAGTGCAATTCATACAGCACATCTCAAAGCGCTTTAAAGTTTAAAACAATACACAGTGATATTAAAAATGTACACGAAGCAGGTTACACATTAAAATAATGACTCAAACAAGTTTAGCTCAGAAACAGGAAACAGCACCAGTATTGTGCTACATACAAACAGACAGCCCTGCAAAAAATACTTTGCTGACTTTTATGAAGTTACGCTGTCCAAGGTGCTGATCATCACTTTTTCTCTACATTGTAATCGAACAAACCTGACAGAGGGGTCTGCTTAATGTTTGTTTTCGTTTTTAAATGTCAGGTGTTCTAAAATCATTTAAATATGGATAAAAAATAGAAATACACTCGCTATGTTAATTTAATTTCTGCACCTAACTTGTTTTTTTTTTTTTTCTTTAGCAAAACCTAATCAATGATCATGTGTCCTGCAAAAAAGATAGGGACAATTGCAGAACGCTTGTGCCTTGATGAAATTAAAAATGTGATACCTCAGTCAAGTCCATTACCGATATTATGAAGTTCTAACACCATGCTCTGGCTCTGAACATAGCTCTACTCAGGCAGTGCATTTGTATTTGAAATTCAAGTTTCACTTTAAGGAGTCTGAAAAGAAAAGGAAACCGGACTGCGCGTTGGTATTTACCTGTCTGGCGCCGGCGTCCAGAAACGATCGCTTCCCTGCCCTTCCCTACCCTGTTCCTGTTTGTCTCATATTTGCGCTCCTGAGTTTCTTCTGGAGCAGATATAACCCCATCCAGGGATTGAGACTAAGCACCAAGTATATTTGTTAATCGAATTACTTAACATTGGCCTGGTAAAGCATAGGTAAACATTGCAAAGCTCAGGGAGGTATGGTACAGCGTATTAAAACATGGCAATCAATGTGAAACTATGTTAAATGCATAGTAAAACGATAGGAAAACGGCACATTTACCGTGCACATTTACTGTGATAAACTTCTCTAGGGATATAGTCTCCCATATCCTGCCAGCTCTGAACTCTATTGAACCACTATGCGCTGTTCTGGAGAGGAGTCTACAGATCTCTGAATGTCGGTTTTCCTCTAAAGGTACTGTAGTCGGTTGTCATTGGGAAATGATCCAAACAGTGATTACACTTTGACTAACTAACTAATTGCAAACACCCCGGCCTCAGTTGACAGTATTAAGGCAGGTGACACAATTTTATGTCCAATCCTGTCGTTTTTTTAGCGCGTGATTTCTGTAAATTATATTATTGTTTAACTTGCACAAAGGAGTAATATGAATTCAGCGCTGTAAGCAAGAAAGGAAACTCCCTTGGTAGCACAAATATACAGTATATGTGGACTGTGACTTGTCCTGCACCTAAGCCCATGCTGAACCCCTCCATAGTTACTAGGAATAAGTAAGTATCAACTGAAGACGTATGCAGATTCAGGAGAGGTTTATTACAGGTTGGATAACTCCTGAAAGAGCCTGATAGCATAGATTGCAGCTACCACTTCTCTACAAGGTAGTTCTAATAACCAGGACTGGTTATTTTCTTAGAACATGTGAAATATTTACTTGCAGGCAGTATTGGTAAACACTAGCCAAAGTTGTGTGTGTGTGTGTGTGGTGGTGGTGGGTGTGTGTGTGTTAAAAATGGGGGGGGGGGGGGGTTTGTTATGTTAAAAATGACTTTTTGCAGTTATATATATATATGAAATATATATATATATATATATATATATATATATATATATATATATATATATATGGCGCCTATGAGTAAGTATTCACCCTCCTTGGATGTTTTTACAGTTTGTTGTGTTACAATCTGAAATCTTCAACACTTTGTAGAGGCAAGAGAATTTTTTAATGTGAAACAACAGTTAATGAAAAATAAAACTGGAAACCAAAGGACTATGATTGAGACAATTGATTTTTATTTCAGCAGTATTGTTTTTAAAAACTATTCTGAACCATATTTTCACCCTCATGAGTTCAGTGCTTACTTTCTGATGGACAACTGAGACATCTGGAGTGCACTCAATAATTACTATAGTACAGGAATTATTTATCTAATTTCCTTTCAACTGGATGCATGCACAAGGAAGGGTTAAAAATGATTGTGGGCATTCAACCTAATATTCTTTTATAGAAAAGATATAATTTTAAGTCGGTCCATGCAAACACAAACACAAGTTTGCAGAATCACTGCTGGTTGTTTAGAATTAAAATCGTGATGCACAGCAGGCAGGGGTCTCACCCAGCAGACGTGAAATGAATATGCAGTTCAGAATAAACTACCTAATAAATGCGTCAACAGCCTTGATTGGATCAGATCTGTTTAGTAGGCAAATACCATGAAACTTGTTTAAAGTGCATGTTTATCTGGAATAGAGAAGCATGCAGTAGAGTGGCAACATCGCTCTTAGTTTAAAGAAATACTTTATACTGTTGTGTGTAGATACCCAGAGAAATTACCTTTAGCATGCTTTAATTGATAGGTATTATTTAAAACTGAATGAAACCCCAACCAGGTACTGACCCTGTACTGATCCTGTACTGATCCAGGTACTGATCTTGCACTGATCCAGGTACTGACCCTGTACTAATCTAGGAGCTGACCTCTGTACTAATCCAGGTACTTACCAGACTTTCAAGCTCTTCACCACTGGAGGTCCTGGTTCAAAACCAACTCAGGTTAAAAAATGTCTGGTGGCTCAAGTGGACATGGACACTAAATCTGCATCATATAAATAAGAATGAACACACTGTGACACATTTACTCCACTTTAAAGGATAATCTTTATTATGCTCATCAGGATAAACAGGCCAGTTTGAAGAAGAAGTGCCGCTGAGCTGCAGATGTAAACCTGGAGGCATGCAGGAGGGAATTCCAGACCCCAAGGCTGCCCCAAAGAAGCACTGCTAACCAAGCCCGAGCAATGATTGCAGAGGAGAACCCTCATCCAAGGGCTTTGTGTGCTTAATGAACACATTCTTATTTTAATGACATTTCGAGGTAGAAACCTGACCAGGTAGCCCTTGAAACGTGATTTGTAATCTCAATGTTTTTTTTTTTTGTTTTTTTTTCCTGGATTAATAACTTTAATGAACAGATCCATCATATTTTATTGTGGTATCCAATCTGATACTTTTACCCAAGTAACTAGTAGCTATGGACCCTAATGTAAAATTCAGCGTTGGGACCTTTTGGAGTAGCTGAAAGGCTCAATTTTGAATTTTTTTTTTTTTTTTTTTCCAAAGAGCAAAACCACTATAGTAATTAAATAATGACACCTTGTCTGAATGGGTTCCATTAACTTGCATTTTTTTTTTTTTTTTTTTGTATTTTTATTTAAAAAAATATTATTTTTTATCTTTTTTTTTTTTTTTTTTTTTTTTTTTTTTTTTAGTTCCTAATTTTACGAAGTCTAACAGAAGGAAAGAGGCAGGTGCCTGTGAACTGAGCATTGAGACTCAAAATCTCTCCCTCACGAAAATGACTCCTCACCTAAATTTCACTTTTCTCTGCCTGGCTCAAGGTCAGGAGCACAAATTAATCTATAATCAATATTTTCCATCTTTCGAGTCACTTAAGTTATTTAAGCAATTACTCTCTGCCCATTCATATCTCATTTCCTGACCTCTCGCAGGCTAGGTATCTGGGAGCTCTACATGAATGCTAATCAGAAAGAAACTGAAAGAGAGGAGTGATTAATAGAGATAGAGGGGGTTGTGAAATAAAAAGGAGTAATGTAAGTGAACAGGATGAGTGCTGAGATGAAAAGAGGCAGAGAAGGTATGAAGAAGATGCAGCGATAGGGAGATAAGTGGGTGTGACATTTCTAATCGAGTCGACTCTCGTTAATCCAAACAAGTGGAACAGACCTTGCTCAAATAGGTAAGAACTGAAGTAATATGTGCCACACAAAAAAAAAAAACGAGATGTATAGCGTCATGTTTCTGATACTATGAAGGCGAGGAGTGCAGGGCGAGCCCTGCGACCAAGAGCTCGCAGGTTCCAATCCTGTTCATGTAGAGTTGAATACATTGCCTGGGGTTACACAGGGAGTGCTGCATTGGCCTCTGGAGAAGTAAACTGGCTCATCACAGCACCCACTACTGGTCAGTGGCCAAATAAGGCCAGGCAGGGTCAGTAGCTTAGCAATATTTGTTATCTATGTTCACTGATGATATTGGCATGAAAGCGGGAGATTTTCCTGATCAGTATGTGAATAGCAGTGCTGAGGCAACATGGGTAAAACATTACAACAATATTTTGTATACAGTTTATTCAAATCTGGGAACAAATTACAGGCAGTAAATGTTTTTTTTGTTGAACATAAGAGCATAAGAAAGTTTACAAACGAGAGGAGGCCATTCGGCCCATCTTGCTCGTTTGGTTGTTAGTAGCTTATTGATCCCAAAATCTCATCAAGCAGCTTCTTGAAGGATCCCAGGGTGTCAGCTTCAATAACATTACTGGGGAGTTGATTCCAAACCCTCACAATTCTCTGTGTAATAAAGTGCCTCCTATTTTCTGTTCTGAATGCCCCTTTCTCTAATCTCCATTTGTGACCCCTGGTCCTTGTTTCTTTTTTCAGGCTGAAAAAGTCCCTTGGGTCGACATTGTCAATACCTTTTAGAATTTTGAATGCTTGAATTAGGTCGCCACGTAGTCTTCTTTGTTCAAGACTGAACAGATTCAATTCTTTTAGCCTGTCTGCATATGACATGCCTTTTAAGCCTGGAATAATTCTGGTCACTCTTCTTTGCACTCTTTCTAGAGCAGCAATATCTTTTTTATAGCAAGGTGACCAGAACTGCACACAATATTCACGATGAGGTCTTACTAATGCATTGTACAGTTTTAACATTACTTCCCTTGATTTAAATTCAACACTTTTCACAATGTATCCAAGCACCTTCTTAGCCTTTTTTATAGCTTCCCCACATTGTCTAGATGAAGACATTTCTGAGTCAACAAAAACTCCTAGGTCTTTTTCATAGATTCCTTCTCCAATTGCAGTATCTCCCATATTATATTTATAATGTACATTTTTATTAATAACGGTTTGCTCTCACCAAGTTACTTGATGACCTGCGCTTCACTATACATTTGCTGGAACAAATAGACATTTGGTTGGCAGCAATATCTAAATATCTAACATGTATTCATACAAGTCACAAGAGAGACATCTCACAGCCTGGAACTAGAGCAGCATTTGAAATACAAATCAGCACTTTCCAAAACAATTTTGAAACATGTTCTGTCATATTTTTCATGTATTTACTGCTTCAGAAAACTAATTGGATTGAATATTTATGAACGATATAAACCATTGATGAATATGTATTTTTTTTTAAACTCCAGTGATGTTGTGACATTTCCGAAAATCTGTAATGTTGACCTATTTATACCGCTATGGCAAACAATCACCCTGTAGAATTATTAATTTTGCTTCATTAAGTCGAACGAAACCTTCTGAATAATGTCAGTTTAACATATTGAATTTCACACCACTTTGTAGTTTTCCATATTCTTAATAAAAAACTGACAAAATGTAAACATGTACTGCCGGCCCCTTGTAATGGAGCATACAGACAGCTGAAAACCTGGTGCACACATAAAGGCTTCACCTTTCTTGAACATTGGACCACTTTCTACAACAAGAACTATCTATATAGGTGGGACAGACCTCACATAAATAAAAAGGGAATCAATCTACTTGAAGAAAGGATCCTCGAGGAGGTTCAGAAGCATTTAGACTAGAAAGGAAGGAGGAAGAAATCAACAAAAAAAACAGAAAGGAGACCACATCAAAACAAGGGCAACAACTCAGATAAGAGCCATTAAATGTATTTATCTAAATGCTAGAAGTATCAAAAACAAAATGTTCAAACTTGAAGCTATTACACTAACTATTTTACAAAAATGTAGTAGTAGAGGTGCAAAACAATTACATCCCAAAAGTAGACAAATCAAAATCTAAAACAACATGGTTCAATAGATCAATTAAAAAAAATATTCAGAGAAAAAGGGCACTTTACAGAGTGTTTGAAAGAGACAAAGTACACAGAGAGTACTTGAAACTGAAAGCACAAGTTAGAAAGGCCAAGAAAGAGATAGAAATGAACATTGCCAAGGGGGCTAAAACCAATTCCAAAAGGTTTTTCCAATATTATAACAGAAAAAGAACATTCAAGGTGGAAGTAAAATGTCTAAGAGATACAAATGGCAAAATCATAGATGAAGAGAAAAAAATAGCAAATATATTAAATTATTACTTTTCACAAGATTTTACAAAGGAGGATACGGACAATATGCCCCACATGTTCGACCTGTTCCTATCCAGTTTTAAATAACTTTAGCATAACAGAGGCAGAAGTGTTACAGGGATTAGGAGCTCTTAAAATAAACAAATCACCTGGGCCAGATGAGATCCTCCCAATAGTACTCAAAGAAATGAAAGAAGTTTTTTACAAACCGCTAACCAATATCATGCAACAGTCTCTTGATGCAGGGGTTGTACCGACAGACTGGAGAATTGCAATCATAATACCAATCCACAAAAAGGGAGACAAAACCGAACCAGGTAACTAAAGACCAATAAGCCTGACTACTATTATATGGAAACTTATGGAAACTATAAGATCCAAAATGGAAAATTACCTTTATGGTAACAGTATCCTGGGAGACAGTCAACATGGTTTTAGGAAAGGGAGATTGTGTCTAACTAACCTGCTTGATTTTTTGAGGATGCAACATCGACAATGGATAACAGCAATTAAAGATTAATTCTCAAACTGAACGCAGTAGGGATTCCATGTAGAAAACAGAAAGTACTGATTAGAGGAGAAACCTCAAAATGGAGCAAGGTAACTAGTGGAGTACCACAGGGATCAGTATTAGGTCCTTTGCTATTCCTAACCTACAGGTACTGCACACAGGCAATAAAAATGTACATTATAAATACCATATAGGAGATACTGAAATTGAAGAAGGAATCTATGAAAAAGATCTAGGAGTTTATGTTGACTCAGAAATGTCTTCATCTAGACAATGTGGGGAAGCTATAAAAGGCCAACAAAATGCTCGGATATATGGTGAAAAGTGTTGAATTTAAATCAAGGGAAGTCATGCTAAAACTTTACAATGCATTAGTAAGACCTCATCTAGAATATTGTGTTCAGTTCTGGTTATCTTGCTACAAAAAGGATATTGCTGCTCTAGAAAGAGTGCAAAGAAGAACAACCATAATTATTCCTGGTTTAAAAGGTATGTCATAAGCAGACAGGCTTAAAAAATTGAATCTATTCAGTCTTGAACAAAGAAGACTACGTGGTGATCTGATTCAAGCATTCAAAATTCTAAAAGGTATTGACAATGTAGACCCAGGGGACTTTTTCAACAATCTTATGCTCTTATAAAACCCCACAAGTGGAGAGCAAGACATCAGGTGCTTTCATTGAACAGGAATAGTTACAGCACAGTAGTACACGTCAAGACTCTTCCTTATGGGCAGCTGCATTACGGAGCTTCACAGCTCATTCAGTCCTTTTAATACCACCTTGCAGTCTGCTCTATTTCAGCTTGGCTCCATTTATCCTCTGCTGTCTCCACCCCTTAATGACCTATGACATGGCCTAAACCTAGTCCGCACATGTGCTTGTACAAGAGGGAAATGCAAAACTACCCCCACCTCCCTTACACAATGATAAAGCCCACACTTTAGACTGTTAAAAAAACAAACAATTGATCAAACTTTAAAAATCATATCCTAATGGATGTAATTGGCCAGTGTAATTAATTTTTAGACCTACTTGGAAGTCAGTTACTATGGGAACATACAGTGTTACTTTTAAATGCTTATGGGTACCTGACATTAAGAGAAAGCATATCTAGAAGTCTGATAGCTGGTTAAACAAGCATTAATATTCTAATCATCAATCAACATTTGAGATTGTTTAGTGAAGAGTGTGCGTTCCAAAGCAGCCTGCATTGTAAAATTCTATTAAGAGCACATTAAGCAAGTTAGCTCGAGGTGCACTAATGGCGCGTTAACGAATGTAACGACACAAGGGCAGGACAGTGCAGGCCCCTCTGAACCCAGAGCAGATCTGAGGGAGGCTTTACAGAAATTAGTAAGCAAGACTTGTTTCCTGCAGTTAATTGCCTCTCTTCATCCACCGAGTCAAAGCAGCAGTCTACTAAACTGCCGGAATACGCTTCATTTTCTGTATTTCTAACCCTAGTCTATGACAGTGTATAATCTGTGTGTGTGTGTGTGTTTTAAGTGTTGGAATAAGCTTCATTTTCTATATATTTACTTTGTATAACGTGTGTGTGTGTGTGTGTGTGTGTGTTTGAAAACACATTGTTACCATTATTACTTTGTAAAATCTCTGCTTTGTATAACCAGTTTGGGTAGGGTCCTGTGTGCTGAGAATGTGTTTACATTTGGGCGAAAATAATTAGGTCACACAAGCCAGAAAAAATCTGTGGAAAAGAACAAGAATGTTAATCCCTGAAGGTAACCACACCCAAACAGCATCCACACCCAGCAGCATCCACACCAAA
The DNA here is from genome assembly GCF_017654505.1 of Polyodon spathula. Classification (NCBI taxonomy): domain Eukaryota; kingdom Metazoa; phylum Chordata; class Actinopteri; order Acipenseriformes; family Polyodontidae; genus Polyodon; species Polyodon spathula. The sequence goes on from NC_054534.1 coordinate 33,187,575, forward strand.
ACAGCATCTACACCCATCCACACCCAAACAGCATCCATACCCAGCAGTATCACATTAGGTTCAGACAAGAGCCTGCATACATCAAAGTTATAGATCAGACGTGGTAATTACTTTTGTGCTGTATTAGGATATCAATTTCTAAACTAGTATGATAATATGTTGTCACAATTTATATATGTATGTATATATATATGTTACAATGGACTATGGTTAATTGTTGGTAAAAAGAACATGAACCTTACATTGAGTGATGGTCTATTTCTTATTGGTATTCTGATATATTGTTATCTGATATATTATATCTCCTAATAATGTGATAACTGTAATCTGATATGTCGTGGTAGAATATAATTTGATAAATGTTGAATTACTGTTTACCATACTTTACCCATACATCTAAGAAAATGGAATAATTATTACAGAAAATAAGAATGATCATATTAGTACAAATCTAACAGAACCGTGGGGGTAAGGGCCTGGGACGTATCTGGCAGGTCTAATGGAGAGCCTAACCCTAACCAGTAAGGATTTTGCTGAACTGCAGTGAAGTGAACAAAGCATCAAATCTCCAGAGGCAAGTACAGGGGTGCATCAAAGTACCCCTCAGTTAGCAGAGAAATATACAAGTAGGTATGTCGACAGAAAATTATGTGGGGTTGGGAGTTATTCTGCAGAACTGGTTCCACAGCTCAGTGTCTGCTGTAAAGTGCAGGCTGTTTTCATTGTTATTGGTGATGGGTCAAACCATCTATACATGGTGGGTGTCTTTATTTGGTTGGTTATCTGATTGAACAGGCATCAATATGAAGTCTCTAATTAACAGAGCAGATATAATATCAACATTTTAAACAATTGGTTAATTTGCAACCATGCTGAATCTTTTGTGTGACCCCAGCTTTAATGGTTTCTGTTCAAGACAGGCTACAGAAATCACAAGTAGAAGTCCAGTTCTGTTTAGTGACAGAGATCCCTGCTGGTGTGCTTTCATGAGTGCGCTCTTGTGAGGAGTCAGTGTTCCCAGTAAATGAGAGACGGTAATAAGGCAGTCTGGGTGTGCACAGGCATCTCTCATTCCAATTTCACTCATTAACTTTGGATTGTACAAAGAAAGAAGACAAGGGTGGGGGAACAGTTACTGACTTACCTGTTAATTAAGGATATGCTTGGGTGCCATAGCAACATATTAACTACTCCATTAGAACTACTATTCCTTAACTTTAAATGTCTGAAATGTGTTTTAGGAATCCAAGTGTTAATGGAGACCCCCCCCCCCACTCTGATGTGAGGATTGCAAAAAAGACTGCTGGATGAGACCGCAGAACTACCATTGATAACTATTAAACACTCAACAGTGAATTTAGAAATGCTAAAAGAATCATACGTTCAATGACCTATATTCTGACAAAGTATTTTTCAATGTCTTCATGGAGGGGTCACAGATTTACAATGCAGTACAAGACAGACGCTATGCTGAATAGCTTAGACTTGGTCTGTAAGAAATGGTTCAAAGTACATTTACTTGTAGAAAACAAAGTATGCTGTCCTTCTAAGCTATTTAGAAACAGCTGAACAAAGACGCAGAAGTCTGTTTCCCAGACACAGAAGGTCAAAGTGGTAGGTTGCAGAGTTTCTCATCTAAACCAGCCTGCAGACTTAATTGTGCAGTCGCATATACCATGCAAATCATTCTACATTAGAATTCAGGGGGACTCAGGACCTAAGCAGCGTGAAACAAAGTCAAATTAGAACATCCAAAAAGGAGATGAAGTGACCATCTTCAATATGCACATCTTGAATACTACTGTCTCAAAACACCTTAAACGGTGATATTTATTTATTTTTTAATTCCTCATGATTCATCAGGCACAATGATCCCTATTTATCAAAGCAGTTTACTCAGAGGTGCAGTTATGTTACAAAACTAGCAACAAACAACTTTTGTGCACAGTACAGTCCTTGAATTAACATTCCAAGCTATTTATTTCTTGCTTTGACAAATACGGACCCCTGCACAATGTGTCTGTGAGATGAGCAATTGCTGTTCAGTGCCACTGCGCTCATCTTCCAGGGTGTACGTTTGAAAGTGCTTCTGAATAAAGTCAGGTGGAACTTTTAATTGCTCTGTGGCCTTGAATGTTGCTGCTGCTTCTAATGCCAAGCCCAGCAGCATAAACTATTTTCTATACAGTTATACTTTGTTATTTGACAGAAGTACCCAACCTTTCAATGAATGTTTTTTTTTTTCCTCTGTGAAGAAGTTGTATTGCAAGCATTTCATTTTTTCTTTTATTTCCAAGCCATGGCTTTATAATGCAGTTCAACACTGAAACACCAATTTGCACCACATTGGGGGGACAGACATGTCTCCCCTCCAAACTCGTAAGTGATGTCCCCGGTTGAGGCTATGTCTTTATAAGATGGACAGACAGTTCTCTGTGTCTCTTGTTTATTAGAAATAGACACGTGTAACATCCTGGGCTGGTACAGTGACCCCACAGGAAGGACAGTAGACTGACTGGTGTGCGTGTTTCTGGGACAGGCAGGGTCGGCACAGCAGATGGGCGCAGGGAAGCTGGAAGACGGCAGTGGACAGCGAGTAGACAGACAGCGTCTGTGAACACGAGCAGCAGCAGTTGTGTCCACCAGCCACTGCCGCCCCGTGATCTGTAGAGAAAAAACAAGACGACAAGCAACTGAACAAACATCTGCTGCATGTATTCATGAGTGCCTGCTGCATTCCCACAACACGATACGAAAAGTGGCACTGATAAAGCAAAGAATACAGAAAATAGTATATTCTAGCTAACTGTTTGGGATCAGTGAATGGTCTTAGTACTGGCTTGCTCTGAAACAATGTATTGCCTCCTACTCAAGTGTGTTCCTATACACCGAGTCTAGAGATACAGGATTCTGGCTTCAGTTTCTCTCTTCTTTCTTATCTATCGTCTAAGCACTCTAGGTCTCATCTTATCGTAAATCAAACTTGTCTTGGTTCTGGCTCCTGGGTGATGTTGTCCTGGCATTGGCCATGCAGTCCTATATATGCTGCAGCCTGAGCCCATGTCTTCCGACAGCAAAACCCTTGGTCTCCTGTGCAACTGCCATTACAGACGCATGCCCAAATGAACTCACATTGGTTCAACAAATACCCCGTGTCTGTCTAACCAGCCCCCTTGTCAGACCTACCTGGACTGGTCCGGCTGTAGCTGGAGGTCCCCTCGCAGACTCTTGGCATGGGCCTGTCCACGCCGAGCTGTGTAGTGAATGATGGGAGGTTACGCAGTGCAGAGGTCAACGCCACATCCAAACTCTCTGACAGCCTCTGCTCATGGGAGGAGGGGCCTGTACAGGAAGACAGCATAGACACTTCCTTAGAGATCAAAGATATTCTACATTACCAAGATACTCAACTCTGCCTTTACTTCCGTCATGAGGCGCAGAAGGGATGATGTGATACAAACAGAGCTCCGGGGCAATTTTTGGATCTAGTGCCTGAACAGGGCATCATTTCAGTGCACGACTGCGGGAATCCAACAATTCAGACAGATGGTTTTTTTTTACGAGATGTTTGCACAATTGCCAGTCTGTTAAGAACCCTCCACCCAAATAAAAACGAAATCCAGTGTACACTACAACTTAAAATCAAGTCTAGTACTAAAGACGTTTTCTGACTGCAGCAACATACTGACATGCAGCAACTTACTGTGCTTACTGTACCAGTACAGTAATAAGTATATTTTGCTGTACTTAGGCTACTGCAGTTGCTACTTTAATATTACTATACACAGAGATGTTGCAGCAGTAAATGATCCAAATGAAATACGAATAAATTGTAAAAAAAACCTCAAAGTATATATAAACTGACATCTCATACCAATAATAGCAGCATCATGTCCTCTGTACTGTGTGAAACGCTCATCTCAGTTTTCTATTTGCTCCTGTCCTCTGTACTGTGTGAAACGCTCATCTCAGTTTTCTATTTGCTCCTGTCCTCTGCACTGTGTGAAACGCTCATCTCAGTTTTCTATTTGCTCCTGTCCTCTGCACTGTGTGAAACGCTCATCTCAGTTTTCTATTTGCTCCTGTCCTCTGCACTGTGTGAAACGCTCATTTCAGTTTTCTATTTGCTCCTGTCCTCTGCACTGTGTGAAACGCTCATTTCAGTTTTCTATTTGCTCCTGTCCTCTGCACTGTGTGAAACGCTCATCTCAGTTTTCTATTTGCTCCTGTCCTCTGCACTGTGTGAAACGCTCATCTCAGTTTTCTATTTGCTCCTGTCCTCTGCACTGTGTGAAACGCTCATCTCAGTTTTCTATTTGCTCCTGTCCTCTGCACTGTGTGAAACGCTCATCTCAGTTTTCTATTTGCTCCTGTCCTCTGCACTGTGTGAAACGCTCATCTCAGTTTTCTATTTGCTCCTGTCCTCTGCACTGTGTGAAACGCTCATCTCAGTTTTCTATTTGCTCCTGTCCTCTGCACTGTGTGAAACGCTCATCTCAGTTTTCTATTTGCTCCTGTCCTCTGCACTGTGTGAAACGCTCATCTCAGTTTTCTATTTGCTCCTGTCCTCTGCACTGTGTGAAACGCTCATCTCAGTTTTCTATTTGCTCCTGTCCTCTGCACTGTGTGAAACGCTCATTTCAGTTTTCTATTTGCTCCTGTCCTCTGCACTGTGTGAAACGCTCATCTCAGTTTTCTATTTGCTCCTGTCCTCTATACTGTGTGAAACGCTCATCTCAGTTTTCTGTGCATGCGCCATCTCTGGGACTGCATTCAGAAAAGTAAAGTATACACAGTTTAGTTTTGTTTTTTCTATATTTAAACCTGGGTAACAATAGCTTAAACCAGCTCAATGCACTACCGTTCCATTGACTCTCAATAGAAAAACTTCCCTGGAGCTCTATTTGTATCCCACAATCCTTTGCATGTAGCTTGAAGGAAGTCTCCATTGAGAATCACTGGAGTTGAATATCTTGGTGTAATAGAATATCTTTGGTGAGATCCAGACTGCACAAGAAGAGAGCACATATATTTCCTAATACCTTGTTCCAATGAGGGAGGCTAAAGCATGATTCACACAGGACTAAAAAAGCAAAATCGAACAGCAGAGAAGAGCTAGGACAAATGCTGGAACAACAGTGGGGTTTGGACAAACACTGGAACAGCAGAGGCAGGGCTACGAGAAACACTGGAACAGCAGAGGAGGGGCTAGGACAAACGCTGGAACAGCAGAGGGGAGGCTAGGACAAATGCTAGAACAGCACAGTGCTAAACCTAGATGCAATACAGCAAAGGCATGTGAAAGATTGGATTTGACTCAACACTACACAGAGTAAAGAATGGTTTAATTAAATAAGAAAACAAGACTTTCATTTCTTTAACATGTCACTAGTGTTGCCATAGAAACCATATCGACCTTGGAACAGATAAAAGACTGTAGCCTCCATTGGCCTGAGCCCTGACCAAGAATTAACTGCAAGCCAGCCTGTGCACGATGGAGAAGAGAGCTTAGAGTAAAAAAACTACAGAACTGAAATAATCCAAATTAACAGCAAGCTGTACATGCAGCTACTCCAAGAACACAAAAAGAGGCAAAAGTTATACAGGTGATAAAACCTGATGGGTAATTCCCAGAACTGTTTCTCACCCCAAAGTTCAAAGGGTATCTTAAGGGGTAATTTTGTTTCTTTAGAATATATCATGCTGTTCCCCACAAACACAAGCATCTATCACAAATAGTAAAGGGCCGACAAATCTGACACCGTATGACAGGACGGCGTGTGAGGTGACATCAGGCTAGATCCAGGAAGAAAACAAAGATGCAGTACTGCAGTTCAAAAGATGCTGCATGTCGTTCATTTACAGAAACTAAATGAAATATTTAAACACAAAAACACTTGCTCACAGGGCACAAAAGAAAAAGTGTAAAATAAAACAAATCACAAACACAAAATATAACAGGTCAGACTGGGAAGATTGCTGTCAATGTTCCTATTCTTTTGCTTCGTTAAATTACTGTCTCCTCTCGTTTTTCAGTTCCTCCTTCGAACACACGACCGGAGTGCAGAGAGCTGCAGGCTTTTATATTAGTGACCGAGGGATTAGCTAGCTACCAATTATTTATTAATCCCTCGGTCACATTCTGCACAAGTTTTTTTTAACTCCTGGCAGAGGACGAGCTGCCAACCTCACCTCTGCCAAAACACATTTAAATAAACAAAAACAAAACACACAGCGCTTCACCTTCATACATATAATAAATAAATAAATCATAATATAAACACCGCCCGATCGTTCATGGAGTGCTGTATTTCACTCAAGGTGTGATCCTATGATGACTTTTCAACCTCTAAATTACTACAGTATGTATGAGATACTGTATATAAAACTTGCCTTTATATATAAAAATATGCTTTTTAGGGAAGGTACACATACAAAAGTATGATAGACTATTCACCTGAGCTGGGAGGAATCTGTGAGAAGCTGGAAGCTCTTTCTGTTCTCAGCCTTTTGGACGGCCTTTCTGAGGCAGAGCTGCTGTTGGGGTCTGCTGCCGCCAGATCAGGGAGCCCCAGGTCCTGAGAGGTAGCCAGGGCACAGTCTCGAGAGGCAGGCTGGGTCTCAGGGTGTGTGTACGCACTGGGAGTCGCAGGTTCTTTGCGGGGCAGAGCTAGAGCTCCAGAGGACAGAGTGTCCTCACAGCCTCCTGAGGAAGTCTCGGAGTGGCTCTCTGAGTCTCTTGACGCAGTCAATCTCTTTAGTTTATTGGAGGTAGTGAAGTGCCTTGGGTTGCGGGATGCTTTATCATTCACTGTATATCTAGAAGAGGCTGTTCGGCCCAGTGGGGCAACACAGACAGGGAGGCATGTGGAGTCTCTAGGGGAAACCTTGCACTCAGAGGCTATGGGGTTTCTGAAGTCCTTGGTGGCAGGGAGTCCACTCTCTTCCACAGGCTCATTCTTCCTCTTCTCTGAAGAGGCTGCTGCCGATACAGATATTAATCTTGATGGGCGTGGCAGCGCTGACAGGGTGGCTCTGCCAAGCACACCTACTGCCATTGCCTGCCTGTCTCCAAGCTGCAGCAGAAACCGGTCAATCCTGGTTTTCAGGCTGGGGTGAGGCAGGAGCTTAGAATGTCGGCTGAAGGGTACCCCTGTGAAGGGGTCATTTGGGGGGCGTCCCCAGCCTGCCTCCCTCCGCTCATACTCCTCCATGGTGCTCTGGTCCACCACTTTCCCAGAAGGCAGCAGCAGGGGCAGAGTCATCACTTCTTGGGTGATAGGGTCTATAAACTCCTCAGGAATATCAGACGTTCCATTGGCTTCCAAAGGCTGAACCGTTGCGGGAGGAAGTGGAAGACAGAGCAAGGCTGGTACAGTTCTCTGGCTCTCCAGATGAGCCTTCAAGACTCTGTCTATCACATCTTGAGAGCAGGATCTCGAGGGCTGCCCCCAAACTTCCAGCTTTCTGAGACCCATAGGGCAGGAGCCACCCGTGTGGGAGAGACAGATCCTCAGGTGTGTCACACTTGACAGGGAGGCAGGGCCCTTGCTCCAGAGTTCCTGATGTTGCACAAGACTACAGTCCAGGGCTGGAGGATCACCACTGTGAAAGGGAGGCCTGTGTCTGTATCCTCGGTGGCTGAAGGAGGCTTGGCAGTGCTCCTTCAGGACAGCTTTCCCCAGCAACGTAAAAATATCTTTATCGGAGAAGGCTGGGCTATTCCACGAACCTGACTCTGGGCTATCAGACACTGGCTTGCAGGAGGTGGATGAAGTGAAGATCTCCAGTCCCCGAGACGTCTGTCCCCTGTCTGTCACCCCCGTCATCATGTCTACATCCACTCTCCTGATCTCAGTCCTGAAGGGGAAGGACAGTGTGATGTGGACAGGAGGACGGATGAAGTACTCTGCCCTGAACCCTCGTCTCCGCAGGCTGAGGTCCTCAGAGATCAGGTTGGACACTTCATAGCCATCTGCACACACCTGGGATAGGACAGGGAGTATAGGAAATCAGATTAGATTTATGTTAATCATATAAACCCCTTAATCTGGGATCCTTGTTAATAGTTCCTAAATAAAACATCAATCAGGAAACACCCTCTTCTCATTAACACCTTATTCCATCTAATACATTCAGCTTTGTTCCCCTAACATCACGCTAATAAATCTCTGTCCTTGGAAATGGAGGCTAATTGTCTGTGGTATAAAAGATATAAAGAACATCAAAGGAATAAAAAGTAATTTAACTGTGGCAACAATAACCTTTACTCTGCTCATTGTCATTTTTTTTTTAATTCTACAGAACAATAGAACTGTTTTTTCTTTGGAGAAGTTATTCACTCAAGGTAGTCTGAATGAGACACCCAGTCTAATTCAGTCCATTCAGTGCAACTGTGTTGGAGGTGAACACATGGTGGTGTTTGCGCTGGGAGAAATGATTGAATTGCAGTTTAGTCACCTCCCTTTTGTAGAGACAGTTAGAGAGTGAAGAGGCTAACAAAACCAGTACTTAGGTCAGGAAAGTCCTAAAAAAAATAAAAAAAAAACAATAAAAAAATTAAAAAATTTGGGCCAGTTTCACAGACCTCGATAAGCTCTAACTGTGGAGTAACTTAAAGTTACATTCGGTACAGTAGCTAAACACACTCAACTAAATCTACATTGGAAAAGCCTGCTTACACTGCCCTGTAGAGGAGCCTGCTTACACTGCCCTGTAGGGGAGCCTGCTTACACTGCCCTGTAGGGGAGCCTGCTTACACTGCCCTGTAGGGGAGCCTGCTTACACTGCCCTGTAGAGGAGCCTGCTTACACTGCCCTGCAGAGGAGCCTGCTTACACTGCCCTGCAGAGGAGCCCGGTAACACTGCCCTGCAGAGGAGCCCGGTAACACTGCCCTGCAGAGGAGCCTGCTTACACTGCCCTGCAGAGGAGCCTGCTTACACTGCCCTGCAGAGGAGCCTGGTTACACTGCCCTGCAGGGGAGCCTGCTTACACTGCCCTGCAGGGGAGCCTGCTTACACTGCCCTGCAGGGGAGCCTGCTTACACTGCCCTGCAGGGGAGCCTGCTTACACTGCCCTGTAGAGGAGCCTGCTTACACTGCCCTGTAGAGGATCCTGCTTACATTGTCCTGCAGGGCAGGGTGGGTTAGAGCTCTTGTACTATATGTGTGTGCCGTCAGATTCATTTTAAGCAAAACCACAAACTCAAGAATTGATAAGTCCTGCTGTTCATCCCCATTTCACTGCTGCAATTTATATTTAGCTTTACTCTGAAAGTGTGACCAGGGGGCTCAGCAAATATATGGTCTAATGTTGAGCCCCAGAAAGGTTTGGTAAACAATCATGACAAAATCCCAACACAATATTTTGGGAATCCTACAATTATTGATATTAATAATAGGTAATAATATTTAAGATCGCACGAAGCAGACATGGCTTTTAATATTTGATTTTATATTAAATTGTTTTTTTGTTTTTTTTTACAGTTCTTTTAAAAAGACCCTATAATGGGGCTGCAAGCTGCAGCTAGCTCACTGCTTCTTTAGAGCACTGGTATAACCTATGCACAATAGCGACTTCTAGTTCTGTTACTTAACATGGCCATTTTGGAAACCACAGCTTATTATATTATTTACAATTCTTCAACAGGATTAATAGTTCAAAGCACTGCAAACCTCTACAGCACCTCCACCTTTGCAGCAGCTTGATGTAGCCTCATGTACTGCTTGTGTCAGAATTTGCGAAGGAAATCTTATCATTACAAAAGGAATAAAGATACAGATACATGCTCTGATGGGTATTGTGTCTATTCTAGTGATATGAAGTACTTATTGCAGTAAGTGGAGGGTTTGAGGTGCAGTATCTTCCAGTAAACAGTGGGTTTGTAGCACACTACCTTATTGCAGTAAATGGAGGGTCTGAAGTGTGGCAGACAGAGGTTGATCACCATGGTCTCTCCAGGCTTCTTGCTCTTGTCTCTGCTTTGTACGGAAAAGGATACAACATGTGTGTGAATCAGGCTGTAAACTGGCCCATTTACAAAACTCAAGAATAGCCTTTTACTGTAACTGTAATGAACAGAATGACAAAAATAATGTGATTTTTAGAAATGTTCAGAAAATCTAAGCAATAGACTTACAATATAAAGTTTTTAGTCTAAAAGAAGACCCTGTGAATAAAGTCTTACTTTACTACTAGAACTGCTTTTATAACTGATCTTTTATAATTGATCACATGGTGCAAAACAGGATCGATCGCATGGTATAATAATATATATATATATATAATATAAATATATATATATATTATATATATATATATATATATATATATATATATATATATATATATATATATAAATCTTTTTTTTTTTTAATTTAGTAGTCTACAATTATATTCATTGTTTTCTCCCTAATTTAGTCGTGTCCAATTATTTTTAGGCTCAGCTCACCGCTACCACCCCTGCGCGGACTTAGGAGGGGCGAGGGCGAACACACGGTGTCCTCCGAAGCGTGTGCCGTCAGCTGCCAGTTTCTTTACACACTGCAAACTCACCATGCAGCCACCCAGAGCTACAGTGTCGGAGGACAACGCAGCTCTGGGCAGCTTACAGGCAAGCCCGCAGGCACCCGGCCAAACTACAGGGGTCACTGGTGTGCGGAGAGCCGAGGACAACCCGGTTTGTATTATATTATATTGAATGCATTAGGTTTTTCAAAATGTACCACTAGGAGTGTGTCTGCTAATAAAGCTGTGTAACTGAGCATCATTACCTAAACATAACTTAATTGAGCAAACACAAACATATCTACAGAGAACAGAAAACAGAAAAACATCCATTGTTTTTAGAAGTTGATGTCATTCTGCAATGAGCACACACATCTCAAGGACGTTGTGGTACAAATTCCATCACAAAAGAAAATCCAAATAATCATCTACAAGGTCTCCAGAACCAGGGACACAAATTAATTCCTGTTGCATGTTTTCAAGGAGGACGGAAACAATAAACACAAATGCATTATCCAAACAATCCTTCACTCAACAGTGAGGTACTCCCTTCTACCACCACCCAATACAGCCAAGGTATTCACATTTTAATAATTGCAAATTTAGATACAATCTTCAAAGATTTTTCATCAATCTGAAAAATTATTTTAAGAGATTCTGTGAACTTTTGCTTAGACATTTACCTGTAATGCTTATCTGGTGCTTTGGATATTAAAGACAAGCTTTACAGGTGAGAAACGTCAGTTATCTTAACAACTTGTTTAAATCACTTCGACATCATTTTCTGTTTCACATCATATGCTGTTTCAGTCTTCAGTGTGACCAATAACCGGTTCATATTGACAATGAAAACTGTAGAAATATGGGGCACTGCCCACAAAATTTTAAGGACCATTTAATGAATGAAATCACATTTTCATTTCATGAAACCCTTTTAGAGTGTTTGTTATTCCAATCTTATTTTTTAAGCACTGTTTAACTATCATATGGTGAGAGCTAGCCTAGCTAGAATAGACAAGTGTTTATCCTGGTGCACAGACAACTGGTCTACTCTGACCTGTCTACAGCACTGCATATTCCCTCCACTTACCAAAAGCAATTATTTTTAAGCATTTGTATTTTTGAAAACATATTATATTATTATTAATGGCAATGTGATTGATTGTCTGTTGCACTGGAGTAGGGGTATTTCAGTCCAGCCTATAACTCCAGTGGTGTGATCCATTCCTGGCTTCACTATGGACAGAGTTAAACACATCCAAGCTTCAGTGCTTTCCTCTCAATCAATGCTACGTTTTGAACCGTGTAGAATTTTAGGATATATGAACATAACTCAGAACTTTTATTTAACATCATGCAATCAATCAAAACCACAAAATGATATTGCAAAAGTCTACCGGAAGCCATAATAGCGGTAGTATTTCATTTCAATTTTTGTCAGTTTTTCGTGAAGTATATGGAAAACTACAAAGCGGTATGTAATTCAATGTTAATGTAACATTATTCAGCAGGTTTTATTTGCCTTTATGAAGCAAAACGACGAGTTACCAGTAATTCTACAGGGTGCTGCAAAACTTTTGGCCATAGCTGCATAACAAGGGTTTTATGCAGGACTCATTTTGGTGAAGACTTTGTTTGAGAATGCCAACAAATTTACCAAAGTCATACCTAAAGATGAAAAGTACTGAATTACGACTTTTTGGTTACAACCAGTTCAGGACTGTGAAAGACATGTTTTAGGTGTTCAAAATGTAACCAACCACAGCCTGAAAGGCATCGTGCCTGCGAACCTGCCAATTCACCTAACGAGGCACAGAATTCACAGGCAAAGAAACCTAACTGATACTGTATCTATCTATCAGTATTTATGGCAGTTACAGGATGAAAATGTACAGTTTAGAGATTTAGCATTTAAAACTCTGAACACATTTGAATGACAAATGCCAGATTTGCGGTACATATCATGTTCTTTATTCCTAAACTTTGCTCAGAATATGCACTGGCTACAATACCCCCTTTATATAGCCAACATTTTGAAATAAAGACATGGAGCTTCTACCCTGTATATGAACTCAGAGGCGATCAGTGGCATGTCTACAGCACACCCATTTGAACTCTGATCAGAGTAAAGCCTCGAATGGCTTATTCCCTGACCCTGTTTTTTGTGCCTGTTCAGTCAAGGGTCCTGTAGAGCTTGCAATGGAGATAGGTGAGTTTCTCAGAGCGTGTGCGCCTGAGCAGAGGGAACCACTCCCAGAAGGGCAGCTCCAGCACCGTGTAGCCAGCCTGGCTCAGCTGCCATCTCTTCATAGCATGAAGCCCCAGTAGGTGACGGGACCCGTAACGGAACTGGTTCCGGTTCGAGACCTAGACCGCCAGTCTGCGCACTCTAGGGAAGGGAGAGGGGGGATCCGATAGGGTGGAGAGGGGGGATCTGGAGCTGGGGGACCCTGTCATGGCATCAAGGTGCACCTCAGTCAGGTCAACACCACTGAAGAACTCCCTCCTGCTCTCTCCTGCTGTTGGACTCGTGCAATCCAGAGTCCTGGGGCCACCACTGCCGCTCTCATCAGGTGCAGGCTGAGGGGTGCTTCTACTGCTCTTCACATTCAGGAGCTGAGACACTAGATCATCAGTGAGTGGCACTCCTACGTGCTTCATCTCCCACTTCCTGATGCTCCGCTCATGCGGTTTACCCGGATCCAGGGCTGCGGCAGACTATGTGTTGAAGGGCAGGGCTTTGCCTGCGGAGTCCAGATGGATCGCCAGGTCACTGGACCTCATGTGTGGCAGGATCATGTGGTTCTTCACATACCGAGGGCCCCCAGCATGGACTGCAGCAGGGTCTCAGCCTCTCGCACTTCTGCTTTCTGGCACACGTCCTGGCTGGCAAATCCCCACAGCATCTCAGTCACCCCTGTGCAGATTCCCTCTGTAAGATGGGGGCCAACATATCCAGGCAGCTCCAGCTCCACTGTGCCATCCAGGGTGAAGAGGTCCTTCTTCAGCTCTAACTGGGTGGACTCGGCAGCTAGTTTCAAAAAGCCAGGACTCGGGGCAAGGTTTATGAGGCTATGTGGAAAGTGACCAACGAAAGCTAGTGCGAAAAGCCCAGTCAAGAGGTGCTCAGGGCACCTTTAAAACTCAGTGCCTTTCACACGCAGCTGCTGCGTGATGCTGGAGAAAAAGGATTCTGCATTGCTGGGCTGGTAGTTCAGGGAGGAAAAGGCCCAGAGCAACTTGGCAGTGTCTTTGCTACAGCACTTAGCAACTTTAACAGGCACCTCAGCAGCTACGGCTTTAAAGATCCTCTCGTCGAGATAGTGCAAGGAGGAGCAGGCCAAGGCAATGTGCATGAGTCCCTGAGCTCCCATCGAGGGGGCTCTCTCTGGGACCACCTCTCCTAGTCTCCTCAGGAATCCCACATGACCCACATGGCTGTATCGGAGCATCTTGAGTACATTCACTACAGCATAGCTGCTCATCTCCTCCAGCAAGGCCTTGGCTCTGTCCCCAACCCTGTGCATGGCCTGCTCAGAGAGCATACTCTTGGATTTGAAGAAGCCCAGACACATTGCTCCTAGCTCCTCAGGAGTCATCCGATCCAAGAACCTCAGAACCAGGACCTCCAGGTTCTGCATTAGCTCCTATGGGACTCTCCTGCCTTCCCCTATGAGGTAAACCAGTTGTACAAGCTGAGGCAGGGTCAGCTCTCTGCACCGCAGTCCTAGCCTGCTGTAGGCAAGGTCCAAGTACTGTGGCACAGCCCGACCCAGATATCACCACAGGTCCCCCACCTGCAGAACCTGACTGGAGTCTAGATCCCAGACCTGTCTGCAAAGCTCTGAATCAAACACATTCAGCATGCTGTGCATGGGTGGAATCCCCAGCCATACAAAGGCTCTCAAGACGTCTATCAGCTGAGGGGAGGTGAACAGACGCAGGTCCTCCACAGCATAGCGACTCAGCATGGCAAACCGAGTGTCTGACTTCACCAATACCTGCTGCTCTGTCAGAAGCTGGCCCAGTTTCTCAAAAAACTCACTGATTGACTGAAGACTGAGAGTCCCTTTCAGCACTATCACTTTATGCAGGACCAGGAAGCCCTCCTCTGCAGAAATGGGTTTGGGCAGGTCTGAGAGGTTGTGACAGAGAGTCCTGTACTCCTCCCTCAGTTTCTGGAAAGCCCTAGGATCCTCCTTGCTGTCATATAGCGCCTCTCTATCCTCTGTGCCCCCTTAGCCTGCTTTGCGTCCGGCCGTTCCCTGCTTATTCTCACCAGCCTTCCTAAAAGCCAGGTCCAGGAGTATGTTCTTTGCATTGGAGAGCTGTCGAGGGCAGAACACAGTGTAGGTGTTTCTCGTCTGCTTCTGCTGTAGCTGCTGCTGCTTTGAGCCCGAGGCCAGAGGCTTGACTTCAGGGGGCTCATCCTCATCTGCAGCACCGGGTCTACGCGTTGTTACCACCTGGCTCCAGCGTGTTCTGCAGTATGCGGAGGGGCTGTAGGGCACTGCGTACCCCGGTAAAATGGGCAGAGCAGCGTCACGATTCTGTCCCTCCTCCTGGTCCTCATTGCTATGGTTACTGCTCATCTGGACGGGGCCGTCCGTTGTCACTTCACCTCTTGCTCTCCAGGACACCGCGGCAAACCTGCATATCCCACACAAAGGGAGTCTCTGGCACAGCAACCCCGATGCCATCCTTCACAACAGAAAGAATCAGAGCCACAGTCAGAAGAAGGACACGTCCCCTCCACCTCTCTTCCTTACAAACAGAGCCACTGCTGCTTTAACCATCTACACAGAAAATACCCACAAGACACACACCCCCACAGCACAGCATCCAAACGCTGAGCATGCAGACGCTACAGCCGAAGAGATTTGTGTCTTAAAACCCAAGAGGTAGGAATCTGTACTTTAAGGGTTTTTTTTTGTTTTTGTTTTCATACTCCATGTCCTAATCATATTCTTGCCACTCAGTTATTAAATAGCTACACTATACTCATATGCACACAGACTTGCTGAAAAGTCAATTTCATTTAGTCTGTTTTGAAAAGGCCATGTGTCTACTTCAATAGTAGGCTACTGTGTAACAATATCAATTCAGAGTCACGTTAGAACCCCCTTAGAATATTTAGAGTGTTAGAAAATTCTCCAATAATTTACCTGAGAGGTGATTCCCCCATGGGATGTCATTGAAGTCTGTCACAATGGACATTCTACAGAAGCAGCTTAAATAAAAGACATTATGAAGTTGAAATTCCAGGGGAAAAAAATGGGAAAGCTAGTAAAAGTGAACTTTAAGCATCCTTTCACATTCAAATAATTATCAAAAATGAACTATGGAGTTTTGCCCTCCCTTTGGATACACAAGTTCAAAAATGTCCTATCAAAATACTGGAATACTGTGCTCTTCTCGTCCATTACGTCGATTTTGGGGTATTTTCATTTTTTTTATTTGAAGATTTATAATAAATAAAAAAGTAATGTTTTTTATAGTAGCTTTTTTTTAAAACGTAGATGTTTCTACTTGTTCAGTGGCCTATAATCCTCTAACAACATAATAACTAAATCACTCACAGATGTACATCACAATGACAAATCATCACCAACAGAACACACAGTACTTGCATTCAGATATCTGTCACTCTCACTTAAGCATCCCCTAAACTTATAGCGGGTGATATTTGAGTATAGAAGTTCCAACATCAATCCAATCCCTTTACCTACTCCATTTCCAGGTCCTAGATATTCCTGCATTCAAAGAATGTGAAAAATGTATATTTTTTGCAACCCTTGCAGGGCGGAAAGGGGTGCACCCCAAAAATGTACCATGTGCACTTTGAAGAATGATTACTCCCGTTTAAGACAAACAAGGACGACCTTGGTATCAAAATAAAGGTAATCGCTTAGCGTTTAAATCACATGTAAATATCTCCCGCGATCTTCAAGCGAGTTCTGGGGTATGCTCATTGTAACATACTGGAGGGCACTGCACCCCTTGCTGCTGACACAACACTACATTAGCCAGGCTACTGCCTCGGGTTTGAAATTCCATTTAGAATCAAAATATTTTGCAGGTATGTGTTGGTTTGTTTTTGTGTTTTTTTTTTTTTTATTTAATTTTACAAGGATGGACCCAAATAGCTGAATCTTATACATGTGCCTGAGAGCTGTAAGCTAGGCTTCACGAGGATTAGGCAGCTGTGTCCTTATACTGGGCAGACAATACAGCACTGGCGCACAGGTCATAAAACCCAATACAATCAGGCAGGGGTGAGTCACTTTACCAAACACAATTACATGATGTCTGTCTGAACAGTACCGCTGAAAAACGGCTTTACTGTGACCTTCCTTTCTCTTTGCTTTTTCATTCTTTCACAGGCAGGGCCTTGTTACAGCAGTGCCCTGTTTTCTATTCGACTCAGGTATTCACAGAGTAGAACAGCTAACCATGCTCACTGTGACTGCTGGACTATACAGCTAACCCTGCTCACTGTGACTGCTGGAGCATAGCTAACCCTGCTCACTGTGACTGCTGGAGCATAGCTAACCCTGCTCACTGTGACTGGACTATACAGCTAACCCTGCTCACTGTGACTGCTGGGCTATACAGCTAACCCTGCTCACTGTGACTGCTGGGCTATACAGCTAACCCTGCTCACTGTGACTGCTGGGGCATACAGCTAACCCTGCTCACTGTGACTGGACTATACAGCTAACCATGCTCACTGTGACTGGACTATACAGCTAACCCTGCTCACTGTGACTGCTGGACTATACAGCTAACCCTGCTCACTGTGACTGGACTATACAGCTAACCCTGCTCACTGTGACTGCTGGAGCATACAGCTAACCCTGCTCACTGTGACTGGACTATACAGCTAACCCTGCTCACTATACAGCTAACCCTGACTGACTGGACTATACAGCTAACCCTGCTCACTGTGACTGCTGGACTATACAGCTAACCCTGCTCACTGTGACTGGACTGCACAGCTAACCATGCTCACTGTGACTGCTGGACTATACAGCTAACCCTGCTCACTGTGACTGCTGGAGCATACAGCTAACCCTGCTCACTGTGACTGGACTGTACAGCTAACCCTGCTCACTGTGACTGCTGGACTACACAGCTAACCCTGCTCACTGTGAGCTAACCATGCTCACTGTGACTGCTGGGCTATACAGCTAACCCTGCTCACTGTGACTGCTGGGTCATTATTCCTTTGGTAAAACGAACAAACCACAACAAAATGACGAGTAATGAAGTAAAAGACGTTTTCACTTTTGAGTTTTCTTAATATCTTATTATATATATAGTCCACGGGGGAAAAGCACAGCAACTCTCTGAGAGTTTATATTTGCTAAAGTTAAATTTGAAAAATAACACAAAATAAATATAACTGTTGATACTGGATTTGATAAATCGCTATAATACATTATTAATATCATATGCAAACTCCTAAGATTACTAGTATGTAATAGCTCTAATCTTACGCATGTGTTTTCAGCAAAAGCCTGCCTTGCACAGATAGGCCTCACTAGTTCTGCTATCGGGGATCGGGATCAGTACCTACCTACCTATCCTGTGGTCCCGGTCCGACCTTATGTTGGTACCAACAAGACCCGATTTCTAACTGAAGCGATCCCGGTTACCTAAATACATCAGACTCGACTGCTCTAGAAAGGTCGTTGGTTCAGCTACAACAAGTGAAAGGGGACATTTCCGTGAACGCGTTTTACAAAAAGTAAAACCATTTCTTTGGTCATTTGGACATGTTACCACTAGGGGGAGGTGGGGGGCAGGACGCACTTTAATTGAGTAAAACGTCTTAAAAATAAAAACAGTGTTAAGAACTGACTGGTTTTAGCCACGAGGGGGCATGCTTCAACTAAAAAATATTTCCACAAATTTTTTGTGCCGTTTCTACTTGGTTAAAAGTGTTTATCAAGGAAAATAATGTTTAGCATAAACAAAATAATTGTGAATTATGTGGCAGTAGCATTGATATGTATTTACTGCATCTAAATAGGTCAGGGGCAAGCGGGCTAGCTGGTAACATCTAGCGCCACTTAAAGGATGCCATTCCCGCTACGCTTTGAATAAACAGAGAGGTGTGTGCTACAGCAACCTTCGTCAAATTCCTATTACCCCTGCTCAATCACATGCCCTTGATTGGACCAATGTACACCTAGGTTTATTTAATGTCAGGTCTCTGTCTAATAAGGCTCCGTTAATAAGAGATTTAATTCAGGATTACAACATTGATACTCCCTCTTTAACTGAAACAAAAGCAACACGGGAGGTAGGGCTTTTTTCTTGTAGAGCTCCGAAATTGTGGAATGCTTTGTCTGCTCTGTCAAGGAAACCGGGACCGTTACTGTTTTCAAATCAAGACTAAAAATGCACTTTTATAAAATGGCTTTCTTATCTTAGTAGGTTTTAATGTAACTTTAAAATTGCTGCTTTTGTATTATGTGTATACTGTTTAAATCGGTATTTTAATGGTCTGATTGTGGCAATTGTATGTGTGACATGCTATACAAATGTGCTGTGGTTTGTTCTTTTTTTTCTGTTATGTACTTTACAGTGCTTTGCGATACTTTTGTAGAAAAAATCGCAATAAATAATAAACACTATAATTGTTTTAATAACTGTGATTTTTTAAAAAAGTTTAATATAATTAATTAGCCTTGTGTATATTCATGCCATTCAAGAACTATCAATCAATTTCTAAGAACACGTAAGGCTTTATTTTTTGTGAAACAGGCTCACAACAATGTCACCTTTCTCTTACTCACCAAGGCTCTTGTAAGGCTCTTGTAAGACTGTCTAATTGCATGTGTGTTACGTAATGGAGTTCCCCTGTGGACACAGCTATTGAACTCGGCTCACTGTTTATAGAAGGGCAAACATGCACGTGTGTAGAGACCTGCATTCAAAAACAGACAGGCACATGTGTGGAGACCTGTATTAAATGCAGGCCTGCACTGTATATATGCATCCAAAGACAACATATTAGAAATGAAATAAAATGAAAATCTGAATTAATTCAAACTAGATACAATTGATTTTGCAACTCTTAATCTGAAATATTGTTTCATTTAGGTGACTTTGAGTCCCTCTTGGTCCTAGCTGAATGCACTAGCTTTTCCTAGTGAACCCTCAGCGAATGCAGGGGTGCTCCGCAGAGCAGACAGGTTCCCCTGAAAGCATGCCCCATCCAGGGTGCACATGTGTTTAAACAGTACAAACATTTCAACACCCGGAAAGCACGCCCAGTCCTCCCCTGGGGAACCACCTCTTAGGAGGTGAGGGGGCAGTTCTGTCAGTCTGCTCATGTAGGTAGACAACAAGAAGTGTTTTTAGTCTCTTTTGCATGAGTAAAATATGCCCAGTGTCAACACTGTGGTGGTTTTGTGATCCAGAGCGCTAACCCTCCTAATGCTGCGTCCTTTTTATGTAATGACTAGCACTTGGTCTTTCTGTGGTTTTGCTGTGTACTTTACTTCTAACGCTTTTTAAATGTACTAGTCCTATAAGCCACTAGAAGTCAGAGTTTTTTTGTGTGATTTCTTTTGTAATTATTCTTTACTAATTGGTTACTGTACTGGTTTAAGTAATGCATATAGTTCTTTAGCGCCACCTACTGGATTGAACGGAGGGCAGAGAGCTGTGTTGACATGCCTCGGATATATACGGAGTAACATGGTTAACTAGCAAGCTATACTATCTGACTCTGTGATATGTATGTTATAGAATAAAACTGTGGAACGAGGCACTGTATAGTCTAAAGCATTTGACTACTAAAATGATTGTGCTCTGTGCTTGTACCTGCAATCCATGTCTGGAGTCTCTATACTGCCCTCTGCCCAGGATTCACATAAAATCAGACTAGGCATTGTTACATTGTGATGATCCAGATCTTCAAACCCTCAGTCATCAATATCAATATAAAACTTGTACGTGAAAGAGACTGCAATTTATACAGGCACCCCATATTCAGAGATCCAGTATAGCCATCGATCTCTACAAACACAGATTTAAAGGCAGGCAATTTCGTTTTAAAAGTACAGTCTTTCATTAACTCCCAGGCATCCTTTATTGTGTTATGAAAAGCTGGTATTAAAACAAAGACACAGTTCAATGCTCAGATATAAAATAAATACAGAGAAACTGAAGCAAGAAATAATACAACAAAATAAACAACAAGGCAATGTAACAGAGGTTATACCATCTACATCAAGACATCATACTGCACTCCCTTCAGTCAGAGTGGAAATATACTGGCGTGCTGTGATGGGATAACCTGCATAGTGTGTATGTGTGTGTGTGTGTGCGTGTGTGATAGAGGCAGTGGGTTTGAGATAGTCCCTTTTCCATTTACCCCAATATGGCGTGTGTGTGTGTGAAGGAGTGTGATATCCTGCATGATGTTTGTGTGTGTGTGTGTGTGTGTGTGTGAAGGAGTGGGATAGTCTGCATTGTGTGTGTAAGCAAGAGAGAGAGGTTAGGGACAGCTTGGCTCTCCTCCATCTAGCCCAGTATAATATTTGTGTGTGTGAGAGATAGACAGATATATACCCCAGCAGGGTGTGTGTGTCTTTTCAAGGAGTCCTAAAACATGGAGTCAGTGAGGTGCCTTATAAAAAAAGAGCCAGCGGAAATGCTCTGAATTCTGAAACTTTTTAGTAATCACAGTTCTAAACATGAAAAATAATTATAAAAAACACACATTTTGCAATATGATTTATTTCAGTACCATGTAGTAGATCAAAAGTAAAGATATATTTTCTTAAAAAATAAAAGCTGAAATGTCTGTTAATTCAGTTATTCTCATAAATTATTCACACGCAATATCTTTGTATACCATTATATACTGTATATATACATATAAATAATCATTATATTTACATCCAAGTAAACTTCTGTTTCCACATAGCAGCATATCTGAACACAAAGATTCAAGGAGATGGCATCTCAGTAGTCTTTATGAACGAGCACTCCTAGTGCCTCTCGCTCCCATGTGTATACTAATAATTCAGCTCCCTGTAACTCAGTGGCTTTGATTGGGGCGAAAGTCCTACTGCCATTGCCTTTAATAAGTAAAGTCCCCAAATCCTGCGGCACCACTAACCTTCACATAGGTTTTATTTATTAGAAATGCGTGCAGCCCTCACTCAGGGACGCTGGTGGTGCTCGGGGTGCGGCAGCTTCCATCACATACAAGGGTTTGTTTAATGGCTTTCAGCACCTACACTTAAAAAATTGTTCCAGTGCCACTGCCCCCACTCACTGAGTTATTGGCAAATCCATGGCAGTGATGTTCAACCCGAGTCCTCAAGATCACAAATAGTCCAGGTTTCCTTTTCAACCACGAATCTCTGTTTTAAGCCTGCCTTGTTTTCTGACACAGGCAAGACAACCCTTACAGACAACCGCTGCAGTTACAATGACTACTCAAAATGTGTGTGGGGTAGGGGGGTGGGACTGTTCACAGTTTCACCGCTTTATTTTTTTGATCAGTGTTTTTTATTTATTCATTTATATCTGCCCTGTGGTGAAAGTTTAGTTTAAGAATGGTCTGAACTGTCCTGCGCTGTCAGTCACAGTCACACTGGGAGCAAAACACTGGACATGCTCAGAACTCCAGAGAGCCAAATAGGTGTCCTTTCACAACAGTGAGTGTCAGAGTGTCACAGCAATAACTGCCTTTATTGTGTCTGCGCTATTCCAGAACAAGAGCTCAGCTGCTCTGCAGCTGTGACCAGTTCCCTCAGAGGAGAAAATGCAAAGGTGGGTTTCCGTTGGATTTAAAAATAATAACAGTCGTAAAGTCCTCAGCAGCAGGATCCAGGCTGCACAGAAGGAAGTGAAGTTACTGATCATACAGCCAGACACACACGCTCTGCTGCGTCACACTTTTCAGATCCGCATAATACAATAAGTGTGCAGCCAGACCATGACAGCCCAGCACTCCCACTGTCCCCATGGCCCCTCCCACATCATTGACACAGATCGACCCAACACCACCCCTGACCAGGACAGCCTCACCCAGTTCTCTCCTGATTCACTCTGCTGGATTAAAGCCTAGGTAAGCGTATAAAACAATTGCTTGACCTTTAACAGAAAAGGGGCTTTTTTTTTTTTTCTTAAACCAGCAGTTATGAGCCCTGGGTTGGAAAGTTGGAGTTGACCGGAGCTTTTATTCCCTTCCAGCCAGGATACAGAAGGACAAAGTCTGCAAGAGAACAGAATCTCTCTCCCTCAGACAGGCACCAAGCAGGGCAAAAGGAAGTGGGCGTGAGCAGCTCATTGGTTAGTTACTGCTGCCACACTTTAGAAAGGGCTACATAAATATGTGGGTATTTTATAATAATATTATTCTTAAAGAATGTGGGACCCAGACAAGAGGTCCTGAGACACAGCTGTTTGGACGCTTACAGGACACAAGTGCAGAGGAATGGTGAGAGACCACTGTTTAACCACTGCACTGGGACTGCAGTAACAGCTACAATTGGCCTGTGAAAACAGGGCTGCCCTGGGTGTTTAGTTCAGAAAGAATGCAGTATTTCTGGCAGCAGTATACCCACTATTAGTTATAGCCTGACTTTATTATCTTACTGTGAAGTATCAGCAGGGTGTTGGCAGGCTAGAAAGTCTGACCTTCTTAGAGGTTCCAGAAAGTTATTTAATTCAATACACCAGCAGCACTGTCAATGTGAAAAGACAAACTTATTTAGTACCAGTAATTTTGGCGACCTGATACAATTTGACTGGATTAGATTTTTTGGCAAGCGACTGTGTTGACAATATGCTGACATCTGACAGTTAGATCTCAGCACCAGCAATGCTGGCAATCTGCTGGACACACATGCTTGGCTGTGCGAAGATCCTGTCTGTGTGCCTGTGTCAATGTGAGTGTCAGTCATAGTATGCGTGTGTGTCAGTGTCAGTCAATGTGTGTATGTGTCAGTCGTGTTTGTGGCAGTCAGTGTGTGCGTATGTTTCCGTGTAAGTGTCAGTCTCAGTTGGTGTGTCAGTCGTGTTTGTGTCAGTGTGAGTGTCAGTCAATGTGTGCCAGTCTCAGTTGGTGTGTCAGTGTCAGTCGTGTTTGTGTCAGTCAGCATGTGCGTGTGAGTCAGTGTATGTGTGTCTGTGTGCGTGCGTGCGTGCATGGGTGTGTGTATGTGCGTGCGTATGTGTGTCAGTGTCAGTCAGTTATATTTCGGTTGACTCAATCCTCTCGAGGCGGGATGGGCCACCCCAGGGCGGAGTCTTTAGCTTCTTGTCCACGCCAGGGGTTTGTGATGGAGCAGGGGCAGGATTAGGGTTAAGTATAGGGGCAGGGTTAGGAGCAGGGCTAAGGGCAGGGTTTGGGACGTTGGCAGACGGGGGCAGTTTGGGGCCGAGCTCGTCCACATGCTGCTCCAGAGCCTGGTTCTTCTGGTACATCTCCACATAATTGAGCTGCAGCTGGGCCTGGTACTTGAGCACCTTGTCCTTCTCTCCCTGCCACGTGTGCCTCTCCTCTGCAAAACTGATGGCCTGCCTCTCCCGCTGCTGCCTCTCCATCCTCAGCTCTGCCTGCAGCCTCTCCAGCTGCCTCCGGAGCACGTCGGCCTCTGCCTCCGCCTGCCTCTGTGCCTTCACCTCATCGCTCTGGCAGCTCTGCAGCAGCTGGTCAGACTGACACTGAGGAGGCAAATCTGGGGGGGTGTGAGGAGCTCCACCGCCCCCTCCCAGCCCTGCCAGAGCCTGCTTCAGCCCCAGAACCTCCGCCTCAAACATTCCCAGCTTGTCTCGCAGTAGGGACACCTGCAACAGGACAGCAGGACACAGCTCACAAAGAGGCAGAGGATGTGTGCATCATAAACATTATTCATTTTGTATCTCAATTAGGTTTCCACATTGGCTCTTACATATATTCATTTGTATTTCGCAATGTAAGTAATTAGCTTGCACTCAAAGGGATGGTCATCATTACTGTATGTCTTGCTAATCCACTGCACGTGAGCAATGCAATATCAACATCGCACCAACATCTGGTAAACTGAACGCCAGTTTAACCATGAGCTTGCAAGCCACTACTAGCGGAGCAGAGTTGGACTATAGAAGCCCTGGGCCTGGATCCTGAACCCTGGGTGCTGTTCAGCCCCCTGACGTTTAGACTCTGGATGCTGGTCACATTACCTCAGCCAGTGTTCTCTGCAGCTCCCCCTCAAACTGCTCCAGAGCAAGCTGGCAACATTACCTCAGCCAGTGTTTTCTGCAGCTCCCCCTCACAACGCTCCAGAGCGAGGCTCTTACTGCTGTAGGAATCCTTTAGACCCAGAATGGTCACCTCGCACTCACGAAGCTGAGTCTTCAACTCCTTCTGCTGCCCACGCAGAGACACAATCTCACCCAGCTTCTGAGTGACCTCTGCCTGGGAGTCTCGGAGCTGCTGCTTGAGAAGAGAGATCTCTCCAGCCTTCTGACACACCTGAGAGAGAGGGAGAGTGTCAGAGAGGAGAGAGGGGGAGAGTATAACAACGTGCACATTTTATGACATGAAATACCTGAATAATAAGCTTATTTGAAACTGAAAAGAGAGAGAGAGAGAGAGAGAGAGAGAGAGAGAGAGAGAGAGAGAGAGAGAGAGAGAGAAAGAGAGAGTGCGAGATGGAAAGAGAGTGCGTGATGCAGAGTAAGAGAAGCAGAGAGAGTGGGAGAATGTGTGAGGGAGAGAAAGACAGACAGAAATAAAGAAGGAGAAAGAGAAAGTACAAGACAGACATTTCAAAGTGTGTATCATTTTCACTCTGGTACAGTATATCTGCAATCATAAAACATAAAAGCTGATTGGTTGCTTTTTAAATGACTGGAATTCTAGGCCAGGAAAATGAATAGTTGCTTAAAAAGAAATAATACACTTTTTGTCTGTGTTTTAAAAGAAGAAAGCTCAAATCCAATTTTTCCAGTGACATGATGTAAAAGAACTACAAAATATGCAAAATGGGATTAACTGCGACCATACTCAGTTCAAACACACACACACACACACACACACAGCATCACATGTCTGCATTCAACATTTCATTAGACAGTGTTAGCAGCTGCTCCTTTCCAAGGATGCTCTAACTGCATTTACAAGGGAGGGGGGTTACAGGGTGGGGACAGTGTATCACTGTCAGGCAGAAGCTCCCCTGCCTTTAAGATTGAATTTGAGACAATCACCATTCTGTACAGCCTCTTTGATTCCCCTTTCTCACATCTCAATTTCCACTAACAGCACATTTGAAAATTCAGCTGTATATGACTATGATATCATTAATGTTAGAACTCAGTGCTCTTGGTTATTCCCCATAACTCCTCCTCCACCCGGCACCTTGGTTCATCACTCGCCAACTTTACTTCACCAACATAACCACTGGGCATGTGCAAAGCAATAATACCTTGTCTTGGCAGATGAGCCAATCAAAATGCTCACACACCATCCACCATGACTCCTCTATTCAGCGAGGAGTAGTGAGTTGTGAACCATCTTTAAAATCAACTTACTCTTTCTTGCAGTCCATCCTCTAAGTGGTTTACACGTGCCCCCCTACCCACCCCTCTCCGTGATTCACCCCCACTCCCCACCTCCTCACCTCCCACTTGGTCTCTTCCAGCTGGGGCAGCATATCTGCCTGCTCTTTCTTGTAGTCTAGGCACTTCCTCTCAAGCTCCTCTCTCTGTGCCAGCAGCGTTGCAAGTTCGTCCTGCAGGCGACGCTTGTCCTGCTGTAGCCTTGCGCTCTGCAGCTGCACTGCTTGCTGAGCGCGCAGGGTCTTGCGCGACACCTGCTGCAGCTTGTTAGCGTAGTTCTGCCGCAACTCCTCCATCTCGCACTCCCAGATCCGCTGCTTCTCCTCAAACACCTGCACGATCGCAGCCTCGCTCTGGTCCAGGTTACGACGCATGTGCAGCACCTGCAATACAGCCATGGAAAGTGACAGGAGGCTGTGCTGCACAGTGAGTGGTATTACAGTACAGGGAGCTGCACAGTGCGCTGGTATTACAGTATAGGGGAGGAGTTGGAAATGGACTAACCTCCTGCTCCTTCTCCCACAGGCGGTCCTCAAGGTCCTGGATGATGTCGTCACTGGAGGGGGAGTGCTTGAAGGGCAGTGCCTCGCTCAGGTGGCTGAGCTTGTTGAAGGAGGAGCTGCTCTTCCCCGATGAGGAGCGGCCGCTGTCTGAGGCAGAGAGGCCGTTGTTGTAGCCACTGATGCCCCCTCCTTTCTCGTAGCCTCCTCCTGTGGTGCCCAGCCGGTTGATATGGCTTGTGGAGGCACTGAGCAGACCCAGGTGGTGTGGCTGGGTGTACCCACTGCCGGAGCCTGAATAAGTGGGCAGACTGGTCAGGGAGTTCCTGCCCGAGTCCGACAGCCCCATCCCTGTCTTGCCCACCCCAGGCCTCTCCCTCCCTCCCCCCGTGCCTGGGCTCTCTATGTGCCCACCTGGGCCAGTGCTGATACTGCCCACTGGCCCTTTGCGGCCCTCCCCACTGGACCCATTGCTCTGAGGAGGGCATACAAGGTTCTGCATGGAATGGAAGCTCTTGGGCACAACCGGCTTGAAGGCAGAGGGCCTGACGAGTGTCTCGTTAGTCTGAAAACAAGAAACAAATTATACAAATAAATGAACAAGCTGTGCTGCAACATTATAAACAAGGTTTACTGTGATGAAAGAGTGTTAAACTGTAGAATTAATCTACAGAGAAGGCATGGTCAAAGCAAGTCGTAAAATCATGTTAAAGCATATTCGATTAAAACAGTAATGCACAAACTTAAATATGATCTGAACATGAAAAACCACCTACAAATCCAAGATCTTTCTACAGCACAATGATAAACACGCAGAAGAAAGAAAGAAGGAAATGAACAGCCACTCAAAGCTTTGAGGCAATAGCTTTTGAAGGGAATGTTGAATGTGGCAGACAGACAGAGATAGACTGTACTCTACCTGCTCCAGTTTCCCGGAGACAGGCAGGATCTTAGGTGGGTGTTCCAGTTTGCTGTTGCCGGTGGTGTTGTTTGCAGAAATGGGGGGCGGTTGCTGGCTGTGGTCGGTGTTGGGGGGATCCCGGTACTGTACGGGGGGTAGGTTGCCGGTGCTGCTGTTCCTCTCGTTGTTGGTGGTAACATTTCCACATAGATCCACTTTAACCCTTCGCTCTCCACTGCGTCGCTGCTCGCTGTTGATGTAAAGCGAATTGGAGACCAGCATCTTCTCTGAGCTGTAGGTCCTCTCCTCCCCCGAGTAGCGCCGCTGGAACTCCCGCGTCGAGAAGCCGTTACTGCGCACACCCCCGCTGCTCTGCTGGGTCCTAGTGCCCACGCTTTTCATGGCAAACTCTTGCTGGCCTGCCACTCCGCTGCCAACACTCCCCATGCTGCACTGTGGCAGGATGCACTCCTGGCTCTGGAAGTCACTCAGTGCTGACAGGGCGCCCAGCTTTGCCATGGCAATAACTGGGGTTCAAAGGCCAGGCACCAGGCGGAGACACTGCGGGGAAATAACAGACACAAGGCATTGTTGTTGTCAAATCCCCTTCTATGCCTTCTCCATCACAGAACACAACAATGTCGAATTGACAAATACATTTGACACTGGTAGTTTAATCACCACTCAATTTCTATCATTTATAATTATATGTATTATAAATATGAAAAAAAGACATGTAACAAACATAAATGTACCTCATAAATTTCATGTGAACAATTCCCAAGATATAGCCTACCTCCCAGTCCCTCAGCTATAACCATTACACCACACTAACTATTTCCTAGACCCTCAGCTCTAACCACTACACCACACTGCCTCCCTCCTAGTCTCTCAGCTCTAACAACTACACCACACTGCCTCACAGTCCCTCAGCTTTAACCACTACACCACACTGCCTCTCTCATAATCCCTCAGCTCTAACCACTACACCACACTGCCGCGCTCCTAGTATCTCAGCTCTAACCACTACACCACACTGCCTCCCTCCTAGTCCCTCAGCTTTAACCACCAGACCACAATCCCTCCCACTCCCTCAGCTCAACTATAAGACAATCTCAGTTAACTACTCTTTGAGCAGAGTGATGTCAGTGATTTGCATACAATAAAATGATATGAAGAAGCAGAGATCCTGTTGGACTGGGTGTTGGAGATCAGCATTAGAGTCAGCAGATACCAGGATGTATTGCTCTCTCAATGAGATGAACCTGACAGCTACTGTATAGACAGCACACTCAAGATTAACCCATTACTATAGTACCAAGTTCATTATTTTGCTCTCCAGCACAGTCATTGCCCTGCACCTTAATAATAACAAGCACTAGTCTAAACATTACATTCTCAGATCTCTGGTGCTGTCACTACCCTTCATACATGTACTACGATTCAATTATTAAAGAAAATAGACTATAAAATGCACGTGTCATGATTAATGAATACCCAAGAACATGTGTATTATTAGACCATCCTCACTGATGTAAATAACTCATTTGAATAACTTGTAAGCAGGTATTCAAGTAAATGTCTGAATTTGTTTATTTTTTTGGTTAAATATGCTTATTTAAAGCATATGTAAAGAGGGAGGTACGCTGAGGAGCAGCACATTGTTTAAAGTATTTCTGGTCATTGGTAGCCATGAAGATGTAAAGAAATAAAACAGACACATGATAGTCACTAATAACCCCACAGGCCAGGGGAAAACACAAAATGATCAGCAATAAATAGCAACACTACTATTAGAAACACCTGCAACATGCTCTACATACATTTGTAAACGTGTCTGCCCCTGTCATGACTGATTCACTACCCTGCCGGATGCACATTGTAATAAGTGCTTCAGTACCCTCCTGCTTCAGGAATTGACTGTATCCCATACTTCTTTAAAACACAGAAACGAGTAGCAGTCGTACAAGCCCTGCTGGGGAGGGCAGATGCAGAGTGATGGCGTGCTTCCCTCTCTCATAACAAAGAGAGGTTGCTCTATACTGAACACCATATGCACAATGTCTGCATTTGAGGACAGATACTTACTGATGCTTACTCAACAACTTCAGAATGCGGTTTTCTGCCCCCTTGTGTTTAACAGGCCGCTTAGCTTTCCAGAACGTGTATTAGCTAGTCAGCTGGCATTGTTTTGTACATAAGCTTGTGATGCTGGTTTTGTGTCATAAATCAAACAGCTTTCCATACAACACAGAAACGTTGAGTATTTTTTTTTTTTTTTTTTTTTTTTTTTTTTTTAATCAACCACAGTAAGTATTATAGAGAGTGTTAAAAGTTTTATTTGTCTTTTCTCCAATTTTAAACTACGAGGAACAAACGTATTTATATGTGTCCTCGTTTGCGAACATTGCGCGATAGTGGGTATAAATACACGAAGCCTAGAAGCTATGCGCGTTTGTTTCAGTGGTCTCCTTCGTAATTATTGTACACACGAAAAATGTAAATGGGTGTTAAAATGTCAGGGAAATATGGTAACGACATTTATTTTAAATATTTCTCATTTTGTAAATCACCTTGAGATGCTTCACAATGGCTGGCCACTTTATTAGGAAATACTGTGTTTAGTATAGACGCCCACGGACCCCGGAGCGATGTCATCCGGCCAGCAGAATATTATTTATTATTTTATCCACTAGAATGTAGGTTAAAAAAATAGTGCTGGGACAAACATAAAAGAACTAACGTTTTTTCACATGTATTCAAAGGCAAAAAACAAATTATTTTATGTGTGTGAGATTTGGGGAGCATTGGGGGGCGTTCTCCTGGTGAGCTCTGACTGTCAGCTGAGATCAGCGCGAGCGTTGCTGTTCACTGTTTGCTAAATAAAATAGCTTTCTATTTTGGAAGATACAAGTTGCACGCTTGGATTCTTACCGCCGCTACAATCGGGGTCCGTTTCTGTCTGCAGTATTATGAGACAGGTCATACTTGCAAAACTCGTAAATTAATAAACGTTTTGATTTTCTTTCACGATGCAATCCTAGCAATCCTAAAAACAGTGAGTAAATATCGTTTATATTGTACAACGCCGTCTTTTTAACGTGTGTTTTATTTGAAGTGTTTATTCAAGTTAAAAACCAATGTTATTACTTTATAAAAACGCGGCTATGACCACTTTGTTTATTGCCACATGGGCAGTGATTTTTTTTTTTTTACTTGAAATTAACACACGATTTAACTACTATATTGCATTCTTTTTTTGTAGTTAATCAACGAGTGTAAAGTAATGCCCTTCTTGATTCTGGAATATTTTTCAACTTTAATACAGTGCTACATATAATGGCTTTGATAACGTTTTTAAAACGAATATCCGAACAGATATCAAAATCTTGAACGAATATCCAAACATGATAATTCATGTTCCTCCCAGCACAAAAAAAAAAAAAAATGTAAAAAAAAAATTGCAAAATATAAATAGATACAGATCAATTTTTTTTATTTAGCACTCAGCAAAAAGATAAAGGCAAAGAACATTAGTGACTGCTACTGCTGCTCCTGATAGGTGGAGCCTTTGCTTGAACCAGGGCATCAACATCTGTATCAAATGACTGGACTGAGGATATATTGAGTATTGAGTTAAGTTGAGAATAACATTTTGATTTGTTGATATTAATGACAGAGAATGATTGCTGCTTCTCAAGACACTATTTCAGCAGCATTTCTTCAAAAACTCTCCATCAGAAAATGGTTTTGAAGAAACAACTATTTTGTGAGCAAGCATGATTGCCTTAAAAGCAGCATCACTTATGCTACAAGCATTAGTAAACATTCATTGTTGCTTTTTCAATGACTATGCTAATTCAGCGTATTTATCTTTACGTACTGTTCCTGTATATGTATCATATTTCTTGCCATCGTTTGCTTCATAGTGTCTTTTAATGTTGTATTATTTCACAACAGACACATGTTGCTTATTAATAATGGACATTGGCTTTACATTCAAGCCCTCAAAGAAATACGAAATTCCCCATTTCTCTTGAAACACAAAGAACTCTTGTTCCACCTTTCTCTTCACGGATAAAGACACAATGACACTTGTCGCCACAGAACCTTGTTCTGGTATCACTGGTGTCATCTACTCTAACCAGCTGACACACTGCTGTCTCACCCAAGTGGTCGTTGATTGACAGCAATCACAGCAACATGACAATTTGTGCTGCTCAAGCAAAGGTTTTGGGCTCGTCTTTGTATTTTTATAACTCACCCGGCACGCGCCAATCGACGGTATCGGAACAGGCCTGCCAAACGAAACAAGTTTGACACCCCTGGTTTAGTGAAATCCAGGTCGTGTTTTATGCCCTTTTGGAAGGAGCCTTTCCCCTCCCCTGTGGGTCATCCACAAGTGGAATGCTGCAACCAAACCACCTGACCTGCTTCACTTCAAGGCTTCAATTGTGCATTCTCTGATCAACAGGGGCAATGTAGAGAAGTGAACAAGAGGTCGCCACTCAGAAAACATAACACCACCCCCAATAAAGAGAAGAGAACCAGCCATGACAGTGTAGAGAGACGTGTGATGCCATGAAGTTGGCATTCACTGGCCAGAAAAGACAAAGATAACAGATGTCACGACTCTGCATGCATGCATGCAAAAAAAAAAAAAAGTTTCTGATGTGGGAAATGCAGAGTTCCCGTTTGCCCAACATGTATGGGACATTTTCACAAGAAAACTAGAGCAATTTTAGGTCAAGTACCTTTTTCAAGAGTACAGCAGCAGCAGTGTCCCACCTGGGAATTAATTCTTTTTTATGCATAAATTCTAGTTCCTGTTAATACAGTTGGCTATATTTATTGGAGTGATTTTTAGGGTATCTAAAGTATCTCCTTGCTCAGGGCTATAGCGGCAGTAGTATCCACACCTGGCATCTGACCCCATGAGCCTGTGGTCTGTAGTTCAGTTTCTTAATTACTCAGCCACACTGACATTTATGTAAATAGTTTATGCAATTAAATAAATGTTACTAAAATACTGATTGGCCAGGCCCCTCCCTCCATCCTAGCGAAGTACCTTCTCACAACAACTGCTGACAGAATTCTGCATCAGTGAACCCACTCTCGATTGAGATCAGTTATGTGAACAACTTTCAAAAGGTGCTATACTGCATAATAGTGACTGCCCACTTGCTCTTGTCTAGTGAGGTGATAGAACTGCACAGCTACAGCAGCTACTTGCCCACTGCTTTTGCATAAGAGGGTTACTCTTCACAATTACTGGGAAGACAGACTAAAGCAATAGGACAGCGTCAATATTACCAATATACAAGCACAATGATACAACAGAGGTGAACATCTAGAGGTGTTCATTCTTCATATTACAGTGTTGTCTTTTCTCAAAAAAAAAAAAAAAAAATAAGATACTACATTTTAATGTTGTATATATATATATTTTTTTAAATATTTTTTCAAGCCAATCATTTTTTTATATTTAAGCCAATACACAAGCGACAAAAAGCGACTTAATTAAACTGAAGGATGCAACATAAACACTAAGAAGCAGCAGCAAGCAGAGAAACAATAGCGCAGGGGTGAGTGGGGCATGAAGAGAGAGGCAGTCAGCTGGAGAGCTAAAATGGGGTTACCTGTGCAGGTGAGACAGGCAGACGCTGGCTTCACGTCTTCATCCCTTGTAGCTCAGAGACTCCACACAAACAAAATGACCTAAAGGAGGGAGAGAGTATCCCCCCGAGCACTTCCTCTTCTCTCACAGTCAATCAAACAGCCTCCTGTCAGTGTCTTTCTGTTCTTGAAACAAGCTGGCAATCCAAGTATACTTAAAGACGTATGGCCATCAGTCTGTGTACTGAGGATGTTTACAAAATGCAGTGCTGCCCCCTGGGCCTGTGTGAAACCAAGGGTGACTATCTGGGAGTGTGAAACTTGAAATTAATACATAATAATCAGGTTAATGTCTGTCCATCCATCCGTCCATCTGTCCCTCAGGTGTGCTTAGAACATCCGTGGGTGTCTCATAATCCTTCTTCAGGATAGTCATGTCAAAGTTCTTCTCAAGCTACATACGTACAGACAGCAGATTAGCACACACTGCAGTTCCCCTCTCCATGTCACTTCTGAGGTTCAGAAATGTTGTGTATCGTGCCTGACTTTCTTTCTGTTTTGTTTGTATAGGTAACTCTCAAGTTAACCTTACAGAAACTCCAGGCTTTGGTGTTGTCCAGCATGCGTGTTGTTGCTTTTGTTTGCTGTACCAGTGCTGTTTCTTCTTTTTGTTTTTTCACTTTCTTTGTTGCTTCAGTCTCAGCCAATGTGCAGTATCTGTGATCAGACCAGTCTGCGAAGGTCTTCAAATTGCCTATCACAAAGACAAAGACCACATCTGTTCAGGTAAGCTCTCAATGCTGTCCCCAGCTAAGCTGCACTGCTGTTTATGAGCCTTCTCTCTTTCTGTTCACAGTTAAACAGATCATCCTCTCCTCTACTTTCCCCTGCAAGTTCTGTTCCGAAGTCCAGGTTGTTTCTCTCTCTCTCTCTCTCTG
Source organism: Polyodon spathula (assembly GCF_017654505.1). Lineage (NCBI taxonomy): Eukaryota > Metazoa > Chordata > Actinopteri > Acipenseriformes > Polyodontidae > Polyodon > Polyodon spathula. The sequence goes on from NC_054534.1 coordinate 33,221,610, forward strand.
CTATCTCCTATCTCTGTTACACAGTTCACCTGCAGATACAACCGCCCACAGTATAGTAACTAATCCCTGCTTGCAATCCGATTGGCTTGCTGTGCAGAACTATGCTCTCCATCTGACCCAGCCTTTATTAACCTTTCACAGACCAGCAAGAGGATCACTGTACCATGCAGTAAAGCATATACAAAGGCTTTTCCAAGAGGGGTCTACAAGTACGTGCAGGGAGGGAGTAATGTGTCAGGCTGCACATACGGTAGGAGTTCTAAGTGCAAATTAGGTCAGTGTGGTCTAGTGTTCAGAGCTGAAGGGCAGGGAGGGAGGCTGTGTGGTCTAGTGGTTAGAGCTCAGGGACTGGGAGAACAGTTTCCATCGATGGGTTAAAAGTGGAAGTCTATTCACACTTTTTTTATTAACTCTTGCGATAAGAGATTAAACATGTCTTGACAGTACACTGTTTAAACACCAGAAAGTGATAACATGCTGACACCTTTTTAAACTAAAGAAAATCTGTAAATATGTATATATCTGAAGAAGGGGCGTGTTCACCAACACAGAGCAGAGGGGGGCTGTAAGGGAACAGCAGATACCTCCACCTCCCCTTATTCGCCAGCATACATAATAACACTAGCTATTCAGGACTGGAGTAAAAACTGTTCCTGAGAGAAACTGGACAAGTTCCATTCCTAAAGAGAAAGAGGGAAGCTTGCTGTGTCACAGGAGCAGCGTGTACATGTGTGAGGCGTGTGGGCTGCATGGAGGCTCCTCTCAATGGATCACATTCTGAGAACCGTAATTAGGGGGTTGGGCCCAGCACAGTGAACAATGTGTAAATATTATCCTTGAGACAGCGTGTAAGTCTCAATTACTCGATTATGGGAAGAAAACAGGGATTTTAATTAGAGAGATGGTAGCTGGGTGGAAAGGATACATGCTTCCCCTCAAAACCCACATCTGCACTGTATCACTGTATAGCAATGACACTTAGGTAGAATTGAAGTGTATTACAGTTTTAACCACATCCCTGATTTAATTCTTTTTTTTTTTTTTTTTTATGCAGTATATTAGCAGCGATTAGTTTTGTTGTGTTGCACAAGTTTTATGAAAAAGTGTACAAATTGTACAAAAAATAATAAAACCAAGCCACTTGTGAGACCAATACAATCTTCTTGAGCCTGATGAAGTTTTGGAACAGAAACAATATCACAGATTTACCGGTTCTATACAGTATCTTTGTTACTCATTAACCTGGACCCCGTCATGTTGCTGCCAGTTTCTGTTGAAATATATGGAGGCAAGGCTTTTTATAAATTGGCCTTTTTTTGTAACAAGTCCATAGTGCTAACAAAATAACTCCAGCAAACCCTATCTGATATATATTGCTATAATTTTGTTAGTCTCAGATTTTCCTATGTGAAAAACGCAAGCATTGTGATAAAGGAGATTTTTTTTTTTTTTTCTTTGAATGTGATTGTGACAGGGTGCTCGTGTCACGTGTGTGGTTAACTGCTGTTTAAGCAATACAGACACACACTGGAGGTGGAGTTGAAAATGCTGGCACAGGCGCGCTGGATTTATTCACAACAGCAAGTAAATAAAGGTGGCCATGTGATGTTACCAACTATGGTAACGCACAGAGGACACATACAGGAAGCGGTACAAAAGGCAAAGTACAAAAACTACAAATAAAAGGTGCCACACAGGGCGAGCGCTAGCCTTATAAACGAGGCGTCCCGCTCCAGGAACTGGCTACACTACGAAACCCTCGCTACACATTACATGGGGTCACAATCCCCTAAACTAACCTACTGATGAGCCAGTATTCATACGACGACTCCTGCGGCTTCATAAGGCCTTGGCTGGGCATTGCCTTCACAAGCACCGCTTGCAGTTCCAGGGCTGTGTAGCTGTCGTTCATGCGATGCGGAGCGGAGCCTCCTAAGCATACGCCTCTCTCCTCTGGCATGCTGCCGCAATCACCTCGATCCATCTCCACCAGATGTTTTTATGCCGACGGACACTCGGTCAAAACCCACCCAACTGCTGATTGAGGACCAGCACAGCCAATCACTTGCTGCCTTTCCCCTCAACCAAGCGTAGCAGGCAGCAAGTCTCAATCGTGCACCCGTCTGTAAACAATAATTTAATTACACAAATCAACTCCAAAAAGACACAATAAACCGATTTCCACATACAAATTATACCAACACTAATTACCCATTGTACAGTACAATCACACTGTCACAGTGATACTGTATATTTAATGAATGCTCCTAAAGTTACATGAAGGAACTAAGTCTACTGAAAACAGTTATAGAAAAAGCTGTGATTGGTACTCAAATGCATACCAACGTGTCCATCTTATGGGAGTTTGAATTTATAATAGATTTTAAAGAAAATTATTTTAGAGAAATTTTTTTTTTTTTTTTTTAAAAAAGCCCTCAGGAAGAGTCACTGTCTAAAAAAGCAATGAGTTCAGACCTTTTTTTCCTATAAGTATTCAACAGCTATGTTGCTGTACAATGTGTATCATTGATTTTGTACAGTACAGCTGGTCAGGTTCATTGTATTATAGTATCTCAAGGCTGGTTCAGCAGTCAGTTAACATTACGCAACACTGTGTTTTTGCTCTCATAAGGAGACAGCAGACATGAAAGGTGCAATAGAAATGTAGTCTTGATGTTGTTTCTGAGAACAAGAGACCAAGCATGTAGAGTAATTGCAATGGGTTATGGGAGTCAGACTTGCATAAAGAAAAAACACTCCAAACCTTTTTTTTGTTTTTTTTTTTTTTTTTATTTATATATATATATATATAATATAATATATATATATATATTATATATATATATATATATATTATATATATATATATTTCAAAGCGTCTCTTGAAAGTAACAGTTCTTCATCACTTGCTCCCAGAAAGAATCGTAACATAAAACATTCCCTGAACATTCTGAAGTTTTGCCAGGCAGCAACAGCAAAGTGGTGGTGGTGGTACTGGAGAGCGTGCAATTCGCTTTATCAGGCAAGCTGCATTGAACAGGGCCCTGAGATTTCACTTAACATGGGGCCCACTCATTTCTAGGTCAATCTCTCTCCCTGCTCGATCCCAGAGATCCTCTCCTAAACCAGCCCCACATTCACTAGCTGGGAGGACGCTGCTCTTCAAGTTCAATAAGCAGTGCAGCAGCCAAGCCAGGCCAGGTAAAGCCATTGTGCTGGTTCATACCAGGGAAGAGTTTAATGATTAACAGACTCTTAAGTACCCTGATGTGACTGACTGTGGGAATCTCAGTAATCACTTCTGATACGAACGGCTTTATTAGAGGATATGCACACGAGGGCTTTGCGAGTAACGCAAAAACAGCACGAGAGCGAGACAAGCAGAACCAGCGAGGCAGGCTATGGAGTCCCAGTACACCAGCTGCTAGTGTGGCTTTCATTTTTCACTGCACTGCCTTCAAGCTGGTTCCAGAAAAGCAGGTTCTGAAGCAAGCAACGCGGGGATCCCATTCAACATGTATTGTGCTTCTGAAAGGGTTATACTATAGAGGCGCTGCACCCAAGGGGCTATGTTCCCTACACTCCTTTTAAATTTGTAAAAAGTAAAGTTGTTCAAAGAACTTCTAAAGGACATAGGGATCCTGCTTCTCTTGTGTGTCTGAGGTTATCCCGGGGGGCTTGTACACACACTCACAATAACAGCGAGCTGCATAAAAGCGGCTGGACCCGTCTCTGGTTACAATGACAGACAGAAGAGTGTAAGGAAATGAGCCTTGCACAGGGGCTAGCAAAATGTTCAAAGGAGACAAAAATTCTGAACTTTTATATCAAGACAAAGTAAATCATCTGTGTCAGACTCACTTTTTACAGCAGAGTGGAATGAAATGTTTAATCATGCACTCTGCATCAAGTATTCTACCATGCTTATTAAGAAGTGCCAATTCAAATATGCACTTCTGTTAGTGGCCGGACTGAGCTTGATGACATGCACATGGACCGCAAAGCGTTACACAATACTGTCACATGATCACACAGCAAAAAAACAGAAAAGATATGATCAACACTATATGCTATGTCTGTTCACTCACACTCAACTACTGCACTTTATACACTATGACCCAGAGTCGTTGGAAACCTCCTCCTTCATTTGCATGGCAAGAAACATAATGCTAAGGGGGGATTCCTCCCATTATCTTCCACACCATATATTTTGATCACATAACTGACAGAGCACCTTTGGAATCGAGCTCTAGAATAAGGGATGGCAATAGCATGATACATTTTCATTTCAGGTAACAGTAAGACTGGTGCAACTTCCATATAACATGCACACACTTCAACATGCACACAAACAGACCACTTGCACTGTAGCATTACTGCACTGGCAAGTCTGCATGTCCCCCTTGTACATTTTCCCATTCTATAGGATCATGTGTACAGATCACCTTATAAAAATGATCGTTACTCATTAGAAATAAAGGATTGGAGTTATATCTCTCAATATATTAAAGGGAACGTCTCAAGGTGCTTTACAGTAAACAGTAAATTCAGTAACTTTATCCATCTTCCATTTTTAAATGTTAACATAATAATCTTGGCTTCACAGCATTCTCACATGCCCATTTACCTTGACACAATGCTATAAAGTTCACTTCCTGTGTTCCATGCTCCCTACTGGAGCAGTACACTTGCTTGGAAACTAATGGGGAGAGTACCTCCACCAAACCTGTGGTGTTATGGCAAAGTGAAAAGAAGGGCTGGAAAGAAAAGATTAACAGAAAAACAGAAAGGTTGCACTTGGCACAATTACTTGTATTTAGGGGAAGGAAGGCGTGGCGTTTGCACAGAGACACTGATCTTGGGCTGCAGTCTAGCTGGCAGAGAAGAGCCATCGCAGGTGAAAGAGGAAGCATTGTTCACAGAGTTCAGTTTCACTCATTGTCACACAGCAAACAGGAGGAGAGAGAGAGGGAGGGGAGAGAGTGAGAGAGAGGGAAAGAGCCATCGCAGAAGAGGAAGCATTGTTCAGAGTTCTCAGTATTACTCACAGTTACAGAAGAGCGAGGGAGAGAGGGGAAGAGAGAGTGAGTGACAGGGAGAGGTAAAGAGAGTGATAGAGCCATTGCAGAAGAAAGAGAAAGCATTGTTCACAGAGTTCTCATTTTCACTCACTGTCACAGAGCAGAGAGGAGGACTGAGGCTGAGAGAGAGAGGGAGGGAGGGATATGCCATGCAAAGCTGTGAGAGAAAAGGGCTACACGTTTCCAGGTGCATGCTTGTACAATGAGCCCTAATTCATTAATTTACATGTCAATATGTTAAGTCACTCTTAATGTGCCTTCCACTCATATCCACTGAGCTTAAATGATACTTTTAAACACTGTCTTCTCAGTTTGCTGGTCCCCCCATGTCCCACACCACATCCCAGTGAAAGTACAGTCAGGCGCCTGGTTTGTGACAATTCTCGTTGTTTTGTTCTGTCAGAAGCAGGTTGCCCCACCCTCGTGTATTCACTGTACCAGGGTATTTCTGTACTTGCTTTAACTCAGGGGATCCAGTGTAAACAAGACAGTTCTTATTCTTATAAGCAGTCACTTCACCAGATTGCAGTTGATGGAAAAAGATGCCCACAAAAACTCTGCCTCTATAAATCTTAGACATTCAAACAAAAACCTTCCCGTTGTTAACCTCCCTTGTATTCTGAAAAAAGTGTCTCTCTCAGTCTCAAAATAGCCAACAGATTTCTAGAAGGTTCTGAAAGGTGCTTGTGAACCTTCCCCTCTATCTCATTATCACTCCGCAGAAATATCCATACAACAGATCAGATTGAGAGGCAATTAGAGGCTCTGGAAATCTCACTTCACACATCCAGACATGGCTGTGAAAGAGAGAGGCAGGGAGAGAGCCTGAGCAGCATCTTCAGCCACATGATTCTCACTACAGTGCTGAAATACACATTACAGTTGACATAACTTTTCATTCTTAGCCCTCAAGTAAGCAATTTGGACATTTTTCAAAACAATTTTGCCTTATTTTTATAAATACTCACTTTTATGAAAAATGGAAATACATTATTTCAGTAGAATTTAAATGGTGTTGAATGAAACACAGCTTATCCATGCTGCAGCAGAGATGTGTAGTGGGCACTGCAACAACTCTGTTTGAATCAATTCTCAAAGTCATATGCTTCTATCACTTTTTATCAAAGAAATGTAAGAGCTATCTTTGATCAGAACTAAAGAGATTGCAATATGTCGTCTCAGATTTCATTCTGGGTGACGTTCCCATACTTTCTGTGGGTTTCTTTCCCAGTACACAGATACCACTGGGTTTCCTTTACTCGTTGAAGATCTCGTGGCATTAACTCAAAAATGAGAAGGAAGGGTTTTAAATGTAGCCTGGGTCCCTGTACTGACTGCTTTAACTTGATTACAGCTCAGTGGATTCCTCCTTTATGAATACACTGAAAACAAAATAACCACACCCTGCTGAAAGTAAATCCCACACCGTAGTAGGGTGGGGAATATGGGACTCCTCCCATCAAGCCAGTTCATATGATTCCCATCTCGCTGCATTCCTCACATATATTTCCAGTGGTAACACCGATGAATTCCGGTGAAACAGCTGTTATTGGTAATTTATTGTGGATATTTTGAATACTATGATATTCCGATATACTGCATCTGCGCTTGAATTTAAAGTAATTCTCTTCAGGTCTTGCATCAGTGCACACCAACCCCACCAGCTCACCCAGTGGCTTGCAGCACAACTGTACATGTGCACACAAACACCATGACATCATCGTCACCAGATCTGCGCTGGGTTTCACCTTCTGCTAAACCTGCCAGCTGCAGAGAGGGGGGAGGCACACAATGAGTTCTCAGGAGCTCTGAACCAGGTACTGCACACATTCCTCCTTCCCAACCAGAAACTGCACAGGGTTTGCTTTTCTGTTTGTTTGCAGTACTGCCGGGGTGATGTCTAATACTTTCCAAACAGTGGTTTAGCATGAGCCTAGCCTAGTCTAGTTAAATAGGACATGCCTTTTCACACAAGATAACATAATATGCATGGAATAACATCACATCACATCCAGCGGGTTCAAGGTTAAAGCCATCATTTAAAAAAAAAAAAAAATCTTCCTAATTGAACTACATCCTTCTATTTGACACAATATACAGCGTTATAGTAAACGCATCGTTTCTGATACCGACGTATATGGCTTCATTGTGTAAGCATACACAATCATATAAGCAAACATGTATCTCTTAATTAAAATGCATTCGATAAACAGCTTAAAAAATGAAGGGATCACACAATCACCATATTCCACTACTGACTGTTGCGCAATTCTTATTTTGCAAATTACGAACGCTGCTTTTAAAATCTACACCACGTCCGTGCTATTTTAACAGACGGCATTATATAGTCGTTTTACTAGGACATTTCTGATCGTAAACAATCGTGCACCCGAGTCCTCTGCACAATACTGTTTTATAAAAGAACAATCGCGATGTTAACCATCATAATTAAGCATTTAGCCCGCAGCATCCCCACAGCAGCACTTACTGTTTGTAGAAGCACAAGCGGTGCTGTGCGTGTCTGCCGTAGCCGAGACCACTCTCCCCAGTCTCCAGCTCTGGATTTATCAGTCCTATCCGGAGCAACACTGCTTCTAGAATTACTTTCAGAGGATCTGGTTGGGTGTGTTGTTATTTGATTTTGCTCCTTACTATTGATCGGCGTCAATGCTTACCAGCGGAATACTGTAAATACAATCCGACTCATTCACCTAGGCGACCGAGCGAGCGCGCATAATCACCACACAACACCATGACGTCTTCACTAGCGAGCGATCAGCTGTGACACACGCCCACCTCCGCCCCACCCCTCGCACGCCACCACAAGCAGTGGCCTTAAAACACAATCATATTCTTGAACAGGACTAACTACAAATTCCTTCTGTATTCTAGAACAGAATACAGATGCATGCCTTCATAGAACAGAAGTCTCTCTCTCTCTCTCTCTCTCTCTCTCTCTCTTCTACTCTCTCTCCTCGATGGAGACCTCCGAGATGCTTCTCTCCCCACTCGGGCGTCCCCCCCCCCTCTCTCTTCTTTCCTCCCTCTCTCTCCTCTCTCCTCCTCTCTCCCTCTCTCTCTCTCTCTTCTCTCTTCTCTCTCCTCTCTCTCTCCTCTCTCCTCCCTCCCTCCTCTCTCTCATCGATCTTTCTCTCTTTTCTGTGTTTCTCTCTCTCTCTCTCTCTCTCTCTCTCTCTCTCTCTCTCTCTCTCTCTCTCTCTCTCTCTCTCTCTCTCTCTCTCTCTCTCTCTCTCTCTCTCTCTCTCTCTCTCTCTCTCCTACAGACATTGCACTTCAACGGTCTATTAAAGGCCTGCAAAGAAAGCTCTATCAGAACTCTAGAACTTTCACAGACACATACAGAATATAAACCATACAACCTCCTCCCTCCATCTATACAGAATATAAACCATACAACCCCCCTCCATCTATACAGAATATAAACCATACAACCCCCTCCCTCTATACAGAATATAAACCATACAACCCCCTCCCTCCATTTATACAGATATAAACTATACAACCCGTGTCTCTACACTGTCTCTCATGCTGTGACAGGCACATGTCTCTACACTGTCTCTCAGGCTGTGACAGGCACATGTCTCTACACTGTCTCTCAGGCTGTGACAGGCACTTGTCTCTACATGTCTCTCAGGCTGTGACAGGCATGTGCCTCTACACTGTCTCTCAGGCTCTGGTAACATTGTAAATTAGTAATTGTTCCTACATTATCTGAGAATTGCAGATAAATAGAGCTTGTAACAATGCTGCCATACTTTTGTCAGCTCAAGCAGGGCTTGTCTTCACAAGAAGGCGGCATATAACACACACAGCTCTGTGCCTGCCTGATGAAAGCATTTTCACCATGAAGAAAATGTTTTAAAATAACTGCAGAGAAGAGATGAGAACAGCATACTTAAAAATATATATACACATAGCACAACACCCAAGCAAACAACTTGTTGTGCACATATAACAAACACTCCCTCACTCCCAGTGCAGATAGGGACACTGTGCTGCTCCCTCACTCCCAGTGCAGATGGACACTGCTGCTCCCTCACTCCCAGTGCAGACAGGAACACTGCTGCTCCTTCACTCCCAGTGCAGAGAGAGACAATGTGCTACTCTCAATGTGTTTTATAGTTGGTGGATACATACTCGTTGATTTTATTTTCCATCATGTCAGTAGCCAATCAGGACAATTACATGTATCATGATTATTACATGATTTCCGATTCATTCTCAATGCCTCTTTGAAAGTCAAGTTATTGATCACGTTACAGGCCTATTGATCATATTCCTTTCAGTTTGAGATTACTGAGGATCCCTCCAGTTGTAGACAAGCACTCACAGTGAAGTACCCTCCCTCCCTCCCTCTCGCTCACACACATACACTGTACACAGAGCAGCAGAAAAAGAAGCAATGGCTGAATGTCAGCTGAAGGAGAGAAAGAAAAAATACTCTGCTTCACATTGCTAAGAAGTGCTGATCCCCGTCTCTCCATATCTCTCCCTCTCCCCATCTCACCATCACTCTCACTATACCTCCCTCCTTGTAAGTACCAAACAGAGTGATATAACGGTAGTGTACTCACCAAGCCTGTGTAGAGCCAGGCTGTACCTTCCTCCCGATGCAAGCATACAGAGTGTTTCTCTATCCTCCTCTCCTCCTCTTCCCTCTGGAAGTGCCAGTGTGTCAAGCTGTGTTCCTGCTCACTCAGCCCTGTGGGGAATCTGACGCACACACAGCCCTGAATCCCCAGCACAGCACTGCAGCCCTGATTCTGCTGCTACGGAGAGACTACAGTGCTCATTACACTCTCTACTAACTCTTACAGCGCTATGGTTAGAGCTGAGGGACTGGGAGAGAGGAAGTGTGGTCCAATGGTTAGAGCTGAGAGACTAGGAGGCAGCACGTTCTACTGGTTAGAGCTGAGAGACTGGGAGGCAGCCCGTGTGGTCTAGTGGTTAGAGATGAGGGACTGGGAGAGAGGAAATGCGGTCTAGTGGTTAGAGCTGGGCGACTGGAGGCAGCATGGTTTACTGGTTAGAGCAGAGAGACTGGGAGGTAGCATGGTCTACTGATTAGAGCAGAGGGACTGGGAGGCAGTGTGGTCTAGCGGTTTGAGTGGAGGGACTGGGAGGCAGAGTGCTCTGGTGGTTAGAGCTGAGAAACTAGGAGGTGGGCAGTGTGGTCTAGCGGTTAGAGCTGAGGGACTGGGAGGCAGGCAGTGTGGTTTGGCGGTTTGAGCTGAGAGACTAGAGGCAGCATGGTCTACTGGTTAGAGCACAGGGACTGGGAAGTAGCATGGTCTACTGGTTAGAGCAGAGGGACTGGGAGGCAGTGTGGTCTAGCGGTTTGAGTGGAGGGACTGGGAGGCAGAGTGCTCTGGTAGTTAGAGCTGAGAAACTAGGAGGTGGGCAGTGTGGTCTAGCGGTTAGAGCTGAGCGACTGGGAGGCAGGCAGTGTGGTTTGGCGGTTTGAGTGGAGGGACTGGGAGGCAGAGTGGTCAGGTGGTTAGAGCTGAATGTGTCAGCGTTCTTTCTGTCTGCAAGTTGCAATGTGTTTATTTCTGTGTGTGTCTGTGTGTGATAATGCATTGTGAGCAAATGTGACACAAATCAAAAGAAAATGCAAAGACTGAGACAAGTACCTGATCAGAGTCTGAATCCAGTCTTTTTACCTCTTTTTTTTATTTACACAGCCATGTAAACCCTTCTTTCTAGCAAGCAGTGAGATTACAGCAACACACACTCACACACACAGCCTTTAGCCCTCTCTCTCCATTCACAAATTCACTGGTGACATCAACAATATGTTCAAGGTTACTATAGCGACGGTTTTCATCGAATCAGAGCCCAGGTAGAGGTCAGCTGACTGCGCTCTCTGCAGTCCCTGGCTCCAGTGAGAATCAAGGGAGAAACTGCTCAAGCTGCTCTGCTGATGAAGGGGTGTATCCTATATATAGAGGCCATTTGAAAGCTGCAAGTCAAAGTACAGAGAAATTGGAAATATGCGTTACAAGTTTCAGCTTTATTAACATTATTAATTGACTCTTATTTACTGGAGTGAGTTTAAACTACAACAGTAATTAGGTACAAGGAGGCAGCATCAACAAGGACTGGTAAAACATGGTTAGCACTCCTCTATTCTATTATCATTGAATCTACCTTTCCCAAGGAACGCTATTAATTAGATACCAAGGCGTGATCCTTCAAATGAGTGAGATTTGTGACAGTCCATTAACATGCATTATCATTTATTTTCTTTTAAGAGTGAGACTGCTAAAACTGAAAAGTTTACCAAATGCTGCCACAGGTTTATGTAGTGGCGTGTTCGGTGTATGTCCTTCTATGTCTGGGAGATTTATTGAATAGAGCTGTGAAACAGGAAGCATTGCCAGGGGTCTAAAGCAGCACTGTATTTTGATTCAATCCAACCCTTCATGCTTGAATAATTCTGCTTGGAGAGGTCTGACACCCACACAAGTCTTCAATTCTAGGCCACTTAATTACTTTGTCAGTGATTTGGCTCCGTCGTGTCCGCTTGCGACAGGAGTTGCAATGGTCAGTGCAGCCGCTGTGTGGATGGATGAGCCAGTTGCACAGGCACCCCTATCACAGCCCTTGTGAAGTCACAGAGATCCTCCTGCTTCCTCATGATTGTACCTCAATACTTGCACATGACCACGACAGCTTATGTATGTTTAGAGCATACATTGATTCTACAATAATACAGTGCATGCACATGACATTCATGTGTTTAAGACACAGGAAGCGGAGAGTATATGTAAGGGAAGTCATATCAAGTTGGCCCATGCACTCAAGTTGAGGGGATCAGTGCTAAGACCCCTGCTCTTTCTGATTAACATAAATGTTAAAGATTGTGGGCTAATTAGAAAGCACTCCATTAATCACCTGGGTGTTACTTGTGAAGTCCAGGACCTTAGAGAACCCCTTGCTTGTCACTGTCTCTTTCATGACATTGTCTGTGACATTCTTCATGATAACAGGCACCTCAGGTCTCCTCAGATGCTACAACACAAACATTTAAACATTTGTATTTAAAGACTTTCAAGGTGGCCGCTTTACCCTCCTCCCACTCACTGTCTCAATGCTGAACACAAACAACAAACACAGCTCATTTTCAAAAATTTTTACTCTAATAATATCATCATTACATTACAATGATTTCAAAGGAAGGCACAGAGATGTTTGAACACATTGTAATAAGAGTGGTCAATTCTAGGAACAACAACAGCGCTCTGCGCTTTCTGGGAATTGAAAATCTCCTTCCCACCCAGGCCTGTTAGACTGGGAGCAGGGGACAGGGCTGAGGGTGCAGTTGGCCTATCTCCCCCAGCCTTCACATCTAGCCTGGGCAATGACTGGTGAACTGCCAGAGTTCTGGGAGTCTCATAAAAAAGGAACACCAACACAAGAGGCAACTATAATAAATAATGCTCATTAATCTTTAATTAAACTTTCAAATAATAAGGCAGTGGAATAGTTCATTTCTGCGGACAACACTGATTATGGGACTTGAATCATAGAAAGCACCAGAGTACCAAATATTAAGACTATAATCAAAGTGTGCCACCTCTATAACCAAGAAATGATGTCAATAAATGAGATATATGAGATCAGAGGTCAATGTCACCAACACATTTAGAATGCTACGTTTGTATGCCCGGTTAATATGAAGCCACCGCCTCAGAGGTGTCTGAAATATGAAGCTCCGATACCTGTGATGGAACTTCACCTAAAGAATCAAAGTTTTCTACCAAGCATGAGTCAAAATGGTTTTCATCTGGAAACCAGTCACGTGACCACAATATGGCAGCCATTTTGAGTTGCAGATCAAAGTGAATGTTCCATAGCACTGAAATCATGATGTCAGCACCTGAAGCGGTTTACAATGAGACCTTGCAGGGATACAGGCAGAGGCCTGGGCTGTAACACCATATTCTAAAGGGTACAAGTCTCTGTAACAGTTTCCTCGATGATATGAAAACCTTACAGAAAGGATGGAAAGTGTCCTTTCATGTGATTTACCCTGCGGGCAGTAATTTCTGTACTAACTGGTAGGACTGGTAGAAGAAGGGGACCAGTGACTGCTGCAGTTCCACCAGTCCCGCCACATAGAGGAGGCTCCAGATTGGGAGACACATTTAAAGCAGGTGCAAATTTAAGAATACATTATTTGGAAATGTTATTGTATAAAACTAGTAAAGAAATAACTTGATTCTGAGTAGTTCCCCACAAGTTTTATACTGATAACACAGGGTAAAAAGTCAAACACACACAGAGAATCTGCTAGTCAAGTGAAAAGGCAGTGAAAAATACAGCTGCATTAGAGCACAGGTTAGTGGAAGTGAAGGGCTGGAGGGTTTGTAGCTGTAGTGGAGCCTCTCTAAAACTCTGAGCAGCCCCTCTCTACTCACTCACTTGGTCTCAATATAGTTCACTCTGCATCAAAAAATGCTTTTCCAGCTGATTCAGCAATTCTTAATAAAAGAGGTTTGATCTGGTTCCAGTTCCTGGAGTGATCCAGATCAGAACCCTTCAGTGATGCCTCCGACCCGTTCCAAGCCAAAAAAGCAACTCTGATGCACGGGTCCAAAAGGTACCACTTAGCAATCTGCTCCGAACAGCAACACTACACTGCTGGGAATGTCAAGACACACAACGAGCATTCATTCAAAGCATTAATTAAGAAAGCTGTCCTGTGACTCCATTTAACACCACAAACTGCACATGACATTGCCCTGCATTCAATTTGTTCTGTCTGCTACGAGGCATCTCACTTAGCCTTCAAAAACTGAATTAGAATCAAAGTGGGGCGACCGAGACTCTCATCTCAAAACTCTTCTGAACTTTGTTTCTGCACTTGTGATGAGTGTAACGCTTCTCAGGCTGAAGCTGTGTTTCCACTGTCCAGACTGTTCTGAGCTGTTCCACTGGATAGCAGGCAAGCGAAAGGGTTCCCAAAGCAGGACGGTCCAGCATACATCCATATGGCTTACAAGAGGCAAGGACAGGTCAGACAGGGGAAGCAAAGAATTATCCACGTTGTCTCCGCCCAACAGCCTCCCATAGAGCAGCTTGGTTCTAGACAGACAACTGCAGTCAGGCAGAGAAGTGCGAGGCCGGCTTAAAGAGCAAGTAGCGGGGTTCTGAAAAAATACAGCCTTAATTGTACCCACATATGCTACAACCGATTAAATAATGTATCTGTCATTTCTTATCATTGGTAACATCCTGACAACTTTTTACACTTATAACTTTAAAGCTCTTTTCAAAATGCCTGCTCCAGTACACTGGGGTTTTGAGATCTGTCCTCTAAATCACAGCAGGGAAAAAAAACAAAAAAACATATAACAACTGCGCTGGCTTTTTCATGGATCATTATTGCGGTGTTACCTGTTTGACAATGTGGGCAATAAAGAAGCTTTGAAACATACTTTAAAGTTATAAGTGTAAAAAGGAGTTAACAATGAATAAAATGACAGGTGCGTTATTTAAACAGTTGTAGCAACACGTGGGGACGTGTAATGCTTACTCTATACAAAACATCACTTTTTATATGCTGATGACCAAATACCTTTTAGAAGAAGCGGTCTGTCCAGAACCAGGCAAAGCCTCCTGTCCCTACCCTCCACATCCTGCAGTCTTGTGCAGATTAATGTGACAGTGGTTTGAAAGAGGCAGTGTAATTCCTCACACAGAGGGCCAGCCCATTGGAGCTCTGCCACACATCAGACAGTGGAGGCACAGCTTCAGTCAGTTGTTCCAGTCTGAGAAATCGACCTCGCCTCCATCCCTAAGCAGGGCAGTGGAGTCGCTGTCGTCGCTGGGGTCCTCGATGACCAGGTAGCCCCCCCTCTGCCTGCGCTGCTGGTACAGCTGGCTAATGCTCCAGCAGGACCCCAGGCAGGAGAAAAGCAGGGCGAGCACAGCGATGTAGAAACTCTCCCCGAACACGACTCGCAGATCACCCTTCTGCTCCAGGTTGTCAGAGATCACTCTGAACACGGCTCCACTCAGGAACACCACACACACGCACAGCACAGCTGGAACACACAGAGACAGGGTCAACTTTGCATTGTGTGAGTGCGAGTGTGAGTGTGAGTGTGTGTGTGTGTGTAATGTTTGTTAATGGTCCAGTTTTGTTTTGTGGAGTGGTACAGTTTGAAGGGCAGATCCTCATAAGGATACAGTACTTGCTGTTTCTGTGTGCAAGGGTGCCTTTTTCTCGTAGCACATAAGCTAATCCAATAATATCAAATTGTGTTAAACTGGCCCAGTTGGCTTTCATTAGATACAGACTTGTGACAGGATGCTAAGCAATCAGATTAGTACAGTGCTGTCCTCCTCAAATGTCCAGTGATTAGCTTCTGAACTCTGACTAGTCACCTCTGCAACCAGGCAGAACAATCATCCCTTATGGTACAGTGTAACGAGACAGAATAGTCACTGTGTATATCAGTGTCTTGGCTGGTGTATCAGTATCTCAGTACATTACAGTACATGACATGCAAATGCAGCTCAGTGCATGTGTGTCTCAGTCCGTGTCTCAATGTGTGTGCGTGTGCCTCAGTGTATCACAGTATCTGTGGTGACATGTAGCATACAGATCAGTCCCGTGTATCCAAGTCTCAGTGTGTGTGTGTGTGGTTGTCTCAGTGTGCTTGTATCTCGTTGTGTCACAGTACCTGTGGTGACATGCAGCATGCAGACCATCCCCGGCCACTTCTTGCTGCCCCCCAAGAAGTCAAAGAGAAAAGCCCCGCTGGAGAGGAGGATTCCAGAGTAGCAGAGAGTGGCCAGGAGGATGAGGAGGTAAACCCCAGTCTTCTGCAGCGCCCCCAGAGGGTCTGAAACAGAAAGACAGCCTGTCAACTCGTTCCCACACACACACACGAACGACACAGAGTCGGGGGGAAGGGGTGAAGCTGGGGTGCAGTGTATACCTCTGTCAGAGACATTTCGGGACAGGTGCAGGGTGTAAGCCACTCCAAAGATCTGTGAGCCAGCCTCATTCCCACTGGTTATGTTGGAGACTTCGACCCAGTTGGGGTCGGCGATGGAGGTGCAGACAGAGACCAGGGAGAAGCACTGTGACACGGCAGCAGGAGACAGGCTGAGAGCCATGATCTGCAACAAGAGGAAGAAGAACAGGAACACTCTCACTGTGATCTGGGGTTAAAGTGTGCTGTCACACATTCTTACATAGAAGCAGCTGAATCAAAACAATGGTATTTGGAAGCAGTGCAACATATGCTTAACAAGGTAAGTTTTTTTTCTGTAGATATAAAACAGAGCAGTCCTGTGTCCTGCAGCACTCATTCATATCACGCCTCATAACTGACCTTGTGGACTGGAGGAGACAACTCCAGTCTATTTGATATCCTTTGAAATATGTGTTCATTATTGATGATTTAAGATTATTTATTATATATATTTGTCAATTTATTTTTCACTCCCCACTGATGGTATGGCTAACATTCAGTTTTCAGACATCACAAATTCATCATTATAAACCTTTCAGAAATTATTATAATTTCAATACTTTTCCCCCCCCCCCCCCCCCCCCCCCCCCTTGGGGAACTTGTAGTAAAACCAGGAATGGGTGAAACTGCTATGCAATGGGAATCTTACTGCCATCCCTATCGTGCTAGATTAAATTAAATTTAGTGTGTTCCACTTCCACTTATGATCTGTTTACATCCGATTTCTCATATGCAAGACTGTCCTCTCAGGAAAGTAGAAAGCATAAAATACACACACACAAAAATAAAAATAATAAATCAATGTTCCAATGTCCTCGAGTGACCTACCTGCTTTCAGATGATAAAACAGTAATCTGAAACTGATGGAGAGTTCCTAAAAGACTACATAGTAAGAGCTTTTCAGTGCAGCTCTTCTTACCCAGTAATGGTTATGTGAAGCCGCTGTCTCCCAGCTACCCCTCTGCAGCAGGGCTGGGTCCTGGCAAGCAGTCCTTTTAACAGGGCCTCAATGAGGAGCATTCATCAGCTGTTTTATTAGTTCATTACATTATGAAAAGCACATGCTAGAATAACACTCCTTGGCAGAACCTAATGTAAATAATACAGAGACCAACCCTCTTCTCTAGATTCAGACAATGAATTTGGACGACGCGTGCCTCTTCTCCGGCCTTGCGAATTTAGAACCCTGAGTTTAATTTCTAAAAACAACACCTGATTTTACATGTTTGCAACATTTTATTTAAATTACATATTTTAAAAAAATCTTAGTTTTGTCCACTTTTTATATCAGAATGTATCTTTGTATCGACCACACGCTTTTGGGATTAAAATATGTCAAGTAAAAAATATATTAAAAAAAATGAAAACAAAACAATGAAAGCAAATTCTAAACATAAATTAATTTAAATGCATAAGAAATAATAACTACACAAATGTGTATGTTACAAATTGCACTTATTAAACCCATAATCCGCTCGGCAGTTTTGTGTTTATGTGCGCTAATTGAACTGCAGTCAAGCTATCAGCCAGTTTGGAAAGCTATCAGCCAGTTTTGAAATGCCGGTCAAGCTATCAGACACTTATCTTGCAATCAGACGCTTAATTTGTATAGATAGTTCCCCTGTTTCAAGCAGTGAAATTCTCCACTCCGAGAAATTTAGAACTGCACTGGAATACAACAAGCTATGAAATACACATTCATACATTTTCAAAAAGAATGAAAAACATAATATTTAATAAGTATGAAAGAAATTTCACTAATAGCATATTGTAACACAGTCAAAGGCTGATTCCATGTTGTTAAAATTATTGATAACATTTTTGCTGCTTACAATTAAATGTATCTGTGTGTGTGTGTGTGTGTGTGTGTGTGTGTGTGTGTGTGTGTGTGTGTGTGTGTGTGTGTGTGTGTGTGTGTGTGTGTGTGTGTGTGTGTGTGTGTGTGTGTGTGTGTGTGTGTGTGTGTGTGTGTGTGTGTGTGTGTGTGTGTGTGTGTGTGTGTGTGTGTGTGTGTGTGTGTGTGTGTGTGTGTGTGACCCCTCCATTGGCCCTCCATAATTTCCCTGCAAATGAGTTGGACACACGTCTATCTCTCATATTTAGAAGTATGATGTAATTTTTTGAAAATGTATTAAAATGTATTGCAGATCTCGCTGTATTCCAGTGCAGTTCTAAATTTCTCGGAGTTAAGAATTTCACTGCTTCAAACAGGGAAACTATATACACAAGTTATGCGTCTGATTGCGAGATAAGTGTCTCATAGTTTGACCGGTATTTAAAAACTGTCTGATAGCTTGACCGCAGTATTTCAAAACTGGCTGGTAGCTTTAAAGAATGTCTGATAGCTTTACCGCAGTCTAATTGATGCGATAGAAAAGAAACAGATTTTATTTTGAGCATGATTTCCTCCTTGTTCACATTTTATATATTCTGAAGGATTGACATAAAACGAATACAATCATAAACACACACAAAAAAAGAAATGGGTCAGATTATGAATTTATACTAACAGAAATGTAATCTTGCCAATACATATATTTTAAAAAACATACACGAATAAATATAACTGACACTGCAAATTAATCTAGACTTCTGCTCCCCGTTATGCGCGTAAACAATTGTTGCCTCGTAGTATTTGAGTGTTGAAACATAATCCAATAATAACATAATAAGAAGCGGTTGAGTGAGACTCACCTGTCTTGAACAAGACCTACACCGCCGCTGCTGCTCGAAACAGCACTGAACCGAGCCGATCTCTTGTGGACCGAGTCACTTAACCAGGGAACACAACCAGGGTGAGCGTCCAAACCTAGAGTCCAGTCGGGATTAGAATTGGAATTTGGAGCAGGATATTTCCAGATCAGCGCCCATTCCACACACAGTAATGATCCTTAAAGCGCGATGCAGAACTGTCATTCTGGGTATGTTTACCGTTGGGACAGTCGTGCTTCCTGTTTCTACCGGAAGTTCTTTTTTCCTTCTTCATTAATGAAAGGGTGGCTACTCGAATTACTGATGTGACTGCTACCAACTACTGGTCACAAAACAACACAAATATTTATTTTAATTCTGAATGGAGTTGTATCTCCCTGAGTCCTTCATGTGCTTAATTATTGTATTTTGTGTTATGTTTTGTGGTAATGTTTTAAAAAGTCTAGCACAGTACTTGTCAATCCTTCCTGGCTTAATTTCCCCATCATATTTCTTCTCCGTGGAATATATTTTGTACAATTACAAAAATAACGTGTCATGGATTCTGTTGTCTTGAACTGGTCACAATCTCCACTGTCATGCTTGCCTATGATATTAAGGAATTTATTAATTGCGCAATGTCCTATTCTAATTCTACTCCAGATTATTTCCTCTCTTCTATTTTTACGACTGTGTACCTTCTTATCAACCACTGGACAAATGTTAAAACAATGTCTCCCTTTCTCACCACTATTCTTGTCATTTTATCGAAACCTCGCTCGACAATGCTGTCTACCTCTGTCATACCCAATGAAATGTTCATATCTATTGTATCTTGTTGTGTTGCATTTTTTGGCATTATTAAATCTGCTCTTTCATTTCCCCTTATTCCGATATGTGCAGGAATCCAAAGAAAACTCACACTTATTCCTTATAAAAAAAATTAATTAAAAACAAAAAACTAAAAAAAAAACTCGTTATTCAGATTTCCCGTACTATAGCCTGTCTAGCTTCAATTTCCATAATACAAGAGAATACTATTACTGTCAGGTCTGACATCATTTATCCATTCCATAGCTAATAGTATGGCAATCATTACTGCAGTAAACACCAACAATTGATCAGACAACCTTACTGATTTTAACAAATAAGTCACATAAAAAGCCGATGACACTTCCACTATGAATGTTCTTTGATCCATCCGTATATATATATATATATATATATATATATATATATATATATATATATATATATATATATATATATATATATATTGTAGCGGCGGCAGAACTGGAAAGCCAATCCTTGCCGGGGTTACGGCAGCAGCACACTCCCAAAAGAGGTCATGAAATAAGACAGCTGCAGGGATTGGAGGAGTTGGCTCTTCATAACGAGAAGCAGAGGAGGTTTTCTCTCCCTGGAGTCCAACTTACTGAGGTGAGTAGGGCAGTAATGACAAATACAAATAGGGAAACTGGACTAGACAGCGTGGCTGCAGCAGATAGCAGTCAAATAGAAATAGAGAGAAGAGGCACCCGGTTGCCTGGTAACCAACTCTGTACGTACTTTAATACAATTTGAATTCTGCTCCTGAACTCGTCTCGCGTCCCTCATTTCTGAGACCACTACAATATATGTGTGTGTGTGTGTATATATATATATATATATATATAAGTATATATATATTATATATATCTATATATATCTATATATATATACGGAGCAAAAAAGCGCTATAAACCTTTATACTAGCTCTTCGCAGTTGTTTTGTCTTTCACACCTAGTAATGTTTCTCTTAAAATGAATGATATATTTTGCTCTATTAACTGCCATGGTGGTAAAATTTATCATTCGTCAATTTAATTTCATTTATTTTAAACTGCTCTGTTTCTGTAATACTTTGACATTTAATCACCACACCCATAATCATTTACTGACCGTATTAATCTCGTGCCCACCGATCTTTCCTTTTATCGCCATGTTATGCATTTTAAATAAGAAGCCTTCTTTCCACAATATAGGATACGCTTTAGTAACGCATTGTAGAACCACGGGAAAAAAATACAGTGCAAATTTTAGAAGGGCACATACACAACACTAAACTATGACTATGGAAATATAGGACGGAGTAGTGTGCAGTAAAAAATTAAAAGGCTTCATTTAAAAAAAAAAAAAAAAAAAAAAAGCAAAAACAAAAATACAAGTTAAAATATATTACAAGGTTCAAATAAAAATTTATTTTTACACACACACACACATTGTGTGTATTGCGATTTATAGTGTGTTGTTTATAAAATCAACACACTATCTTCAGTGTTTGGTGACAACTATCGTTTTGGTTAAGGTCAAACACTTAAATCGATTGACTGTTTGGTCCATTTTTATAATAACAACGGACAACATATATATATTTTACCTGGTTCCAAGTGCTTAAACAATATATAAATTTAGTCCCTCTTTATCGTAACTTACACACACACACACACACACACACACATATATATTTTCAGTGTGATATTGATTCCCCTGTTTGATAGCAACACAATTCAACAAACTGGAATTGTGTTGCTATCAAACAGGGGAATCAATATCACACTGAAAATAGTGCCCATCTTAATAGTGGTGTTGCTGGTGAGGCTGTGACTAGAACTCTCCATGTTGGCAGGGACTCCCGCAGATCACAGGAAAATGGAGCCGTGAGGGTGCACAGGTGTACTGCCAACAAAAATCCAGGGAACTTTAAGCAGCTTTACAGGAGATGTGCCGAGCTGCAGTTCAGGCTGTGACCTGTGGAGTGGTGCTAGTCTCAGGTGTCAGGTTGATGAGCGAGTTGCTGGCCTGGGCTAGCTCAGTGACGGAGACTCTGCCAAACTGTCTGATAAACTGAGCGACGACAGACAGCTCCTCCGGAGTGATGAAGATAAACTTCCCCCGGTCGTCAATCACCCCTACAACACAGACCCAGAATGGTTCATACAGTGCATCCTGTACATTCAGTGTGTGTGTGTGTCTCTTATGATACAAAAAGCTTTCTCTCCATGATAACACTTAGCTAAGATCAAAGTTAACAGGACTCTAGATATCCCCATGAATATTATATTTTTTCATAGATAAGTATTCAGTTAATGTAGTAGCACTGAAAAGATTGGACAAACCTACAAATTTGACACAGTGCCAACTTTGTGTTTCCAACCATATATAAAACAGACCCCTTCAGATTGCAGATTCACAAGGGCTGTGTTCTAGAGCCCAGTGTTGAGGTGTTTAATCAATGCTGCAGAAACCTCAGACAAAACACAAGAGTTTACTGGTCAAAACATGGCAAGTAATTAGATCCAATAGCATGACTAGACTGCTGCATGCATGGCAACGCAGTGTTAACCTGCCCAGCTATGTAAGTGTGATTGTGCTATTGTCTGTCTGCACTGACTGCATTTTTCTCCCTGATGTGAATAGGTCGCCCCCAAGTGGGTAGCAAGTAGCATTTCAGGCAGGCCACACTGAGATGGGAGTAACTAGTTAAAAGCATGCAGCAGTGAAAAGGTACATTTTTACTGGACAGCACAGGAACTGAAACTGAACTGAGACAATGAAATACAGCTGTGCACCAAACAATAACACTCTGTGTCCTGGCATGTAAGTTTCATACAACGCTGCGAATATGTAGTCACCAACTCTATGGTTTCTGAGATAGTAGGTTATGACAATGGTGCTGGAAGCTTTATAAAATGACTGACATGAAAGGGTTTGTTTTCTTGTATGAGAATCCAGAGAATCAGCGCAGTACAGAGGCCCGCAGCACTCAAACGTCTTGTAACTCTGAGGTTGGTGATGGCGCCCTGCTGTGATATTGCCAGGAGCTGTGGGCATCAGTTCAGTCTGCTTACCTGTCACAGTCCCGTCAGCAATCAGATCCTGGAGTCTGTTGATGGCATCCTGAGGAGAGACGACAGATCACACACACACACACACACACGCACACACACACACACACACACACACACACACACATATGACTCCAGAGTCAATTAACCTGTCCTGTCCTCCATAAACACAGTGTCTGATCAGTACGAGGTGTCTGTGTGGATGGTGTGCAGAGTGACTCCTTCCTTACTCCGTCTAACCAGACAGACAGGTTAAGGTAGACATGCACATTGATGGACACATTGAAAAAAAAAAAAACCTCACCTGTTGCAGTTAGATCAATTAGTGAATTATATTTTTTGTATCACTATTACAAGTTTTAATTTCGTATAGATGTAAACATAAGGGACTGGGCGATTTCTTCAGGGTTTTAGAATTGTTTTGCGTTATTAAAGTGTACATTTGTGACTGCGGAAACTCACCTGTGTTCACAGCCCAAAATGAGAGGCCAGGTCCTCCAGCAAAACTACCTTCATAGCCTGGGGGCAGAGAAACTGTTACTGTTTATCAGGGGGGCATGCATAATTGTAGAGGACAGGGCTACTGTACAGGAGGGTCGGCACTGACACCACACACACACACACACACACACACACACACAAAGGGGGGAATGCACACTGACAGACACTGCTTCTGTACAGCAGGACGGACACACCCATACACTATTATTGTATAGCGGGAGCTGAGGGACTGGGAGAGAGCCAGTGTGGTCTAGTGGTTAGAGCTGAGAGACTGGGAGGGAGGCAGTGTGGTCTAGTGGTTAGAGCTGAGGGACTGGGAGGGAAGCAGTGTGGTCTAGTAGTTAGAGCTGAGGGGCTAGGAGGGAGGCGGGGTTATCCAGTAGCTGTGCTCAGTAAGAATGGTATTTTCTGGTTACTCACCTTGATGTGATTGATGAATTCCTGCAGAAGATTGTGAGACTGGAATTGAAAAAGAAACAGAGACAGACAGTCAGATAGACAGACAGACAGGGTCAGTTCCTCTGATCACATCATCCTCCACACAGTCATTGCATTACAAAGAGAAGCTGTGGAGATTATCCAAGCAGCTGGCCTGTAGAGAAGGGCAATCTGATACACAAAGTCCTCTTTGGTTAAAACAAAGAGGGGAACAAAGCCTTTTTTAACTTTTAGTTTTAATTAAGGAAAAATAAATAAAATAAACTGTGGGCAGTCAAATTACCAGAGATCAGATCACAATATATTTCTGAAAATAAATAAATAATAAGAAACAGTACCTTTATGAATATTTACTTTTGCCAAGACAGTCAAGTGTAGTAAATAAGATATAATGGCACTATTTTTTCTTAGATCTCTATTTTACTTTGGTCACACTACTTTTCCTGTTTCCACAGAGTAATAGACCCCCAGCTCCTCACCTCCTCCTCAGTCATGTCCTCCTGCAGCCCCTCTTCTTCTATGCTGAACTGCTCCTTCAATCTCAAATACTCCTCCTGCTCCTGATGCTCTGCCTCCTCCTTTGCTCTGCACTCCTCTACCTCCTGCCAACACACAGCAAGCATGATGGGGATACACCATGCATTAACACAGACAAACAGCAAGCACAATGAGGAAACACCACACATTAACACAGACACAGCAAGCAGTGTCGTTCGTGCAGCAATATATATATATATATATATATATATATATATATATATATATATATATATATATATATATATATATATACACACACACACACACACAAACTGCAGTGTCGTTTTTACCCTGTGCTGCTCTTCCAGTCGGTTTCTCTCCTCTCTCCCCCTTTCTTCATCTCTCTGCTGATCAGTTCATTTCTGCTTCTCCCGCTCTGCCTGCAATAAACCAGTCAACTAAAGCAGCCCCCCCAACCAGCCAGCTTCTAACAACCTAGCACCCAACCACCCAGACCAAAATCACCTAGCCAGCCCCTAACCACCTAGCCCCCAATCAACCAGACCCAAATCACCTAGCCAGCCCCTAACCACCCAGACCCCAACCAGCCTGCTTCTCACCACCTAACCTCCAAACACCCAGACCCAAACCACCTAGCCAAACCCCCACCACCCAGATCCAAACCACCTAGCCAGTCCCTAATCAGTCAGCTTCTAACTAACCGGCCAGCCCGCATCCACCCAGACCCAAAAAACCTAACCAGACCCCCCCCTAGCAGATGTCCCCTCTCTACAGATCAGTCCCTTCTTTACACCTCTCTGGCCTCTCCTCCAGTTTCTGATTTCCTCTTGACAGTTTCTCTCCTTCTCCTCCTTTCCCTTCTACCTCTCTCTGTACCTTCTTGGCCTGCTTCTCCTCCAGTTTGCGCTGTTTCTTCACTCCGATCTTTGCTCCAGGCTGACACTCTGTAAACTGCTCCTCTTCTTCATCCACCTCGTGTTCCACTATGGAGAGAGGAGGAGAAGAGAGGAGATTTGTAAGTGGATTCAGCTTGTTTATATTCAACTTTTACCTGTTGAAAACCTTAACAAGCTGGGTAAGGGGGAGTGGGGAGGGGTGTGACTTCAGGCTGAGCCATCATGTAACACAGTCCCGCACTGCACAGACTCATGGATGAGGTACAGCCCAGTATACAGACACACAGTGAACAGAGCCATAGACACAGCCCAGTGTACATACACACTGTAAACAGACAGACGGACACAGTCCAGTGTACAGACACACACCCACAGGGCACAGTACATAGAGAAACAGAGAGAGAAGGAGTATCTCTTCTGCTCACTGTCCTCTTGCTTCTCTGCCCGACCATTCCTGAACACACAGCTCAAACACAGTGTACACGCACACAAGCAAACAGGTTTCTCTTACCCTCGTCCTCTTGCTTTTCCGCTCTCTGAGCTCTCCGCTGAGCTATCACCCTTTATTGTCTCGTTTGCAACTGGTTCACAATGCTGCTGCTAGAGTCTTAAGTAAAACCAGAAAAAGGGAACATATCACCCCAGTGCTGTCTTCTTTGCATTGGCTTCCTGTACATTTTTGAGTTGATTTTAAAATACTGTTATTAACTTATAAGACCATAAATAACTTGGCACCAACCTGTCTAGGAGAACTGCTTACCCCATATATCCCCAATCGTAACCTTAGATCCCTGATTATGGGATTACTGGTAATCCCTAAAATAAAGCATGTTAAATGGGGAGGAAGGGTTTTTTGTTATACAGCTCCCAAACTTTGGAATGAGCTGCCAGCATGTGTGAGGGAAACTGAGACTTTATCTGTTCTTTAAAACCAGACTAAAACAAATTTGTTTGAGTTGGCATTTTTATGATATATATATATATATATATATATATATATATATATATATATATATATATATATATATATATATATATATATATGTTCGTTTTTATTGTTGTTTGTATTTTACCTGCATTTTTTCTGCATCTGGTGTTACTGGTGTTTACATTATATATTTCTTAAACTTTGTTTCATATGACATGCTTGTTTTGTTTTTATAAATTTGAATATTTTTGTCCTGTAAAGTGCTTTGAAATACATCTGTATGAAGGACGCTATATAAATAAACTTTGATATGACTTGATTTATTTTGTTGGTGGTTTTTGTATTGCATAATGCGACTGAATGCATATTGAAGAAAAAGGTATGTGTTTACATTTTAGTTTGTTTTTGTATTTACGAGATTTTGGACTTCTTTGTCGCTGACTAGTGGTTAAAAAACTCTAACGTGTCGTAAAATGCCTTTCACGCACCATTGGCTAACCCTCTTGTGCAGTTGCAATTTGTACACTTGACTGAATGCCTAGCCGCTTCTATCTGAAATCGTAGCTAAACAGTGCCTATCTCACCTTGAGACGCCGTGTTCAGCTAAGGGGGTTTAAATCGGGTTTCGATTACTCGTTGAGGTTTTGTTTAAAGCCTCTATACCAGACATAAGCAACTCCAGTTTGTACCCATGTAACTTTGCTACTTCTAAGTTAAAGTTAAACGCCTGGAGTACACCCTTTGAATACGGTCCGTGATTTTTAGTAAACCTTAGGTGTGCAGAACTACAGTAGTTGTAACTTACAGCGCACGATTGTACTGTAACAGCATGTTCATGAGGTAAAAAGCGAATGTGACACAGCTGAGTGATGAGATAGCCTGTGTTTTTAGAACATAAGAACATAAGAAAGTTTACAAACGAGAGGAGGCCATTCGGCCCATCTTGCTCGTTTGGTTGTTAGTAGCTTATTGATCCCAAAATCTCATCAAGCAGCTTCTTGAAGGATCCCAGGGTGTCAGCTTCAACAACATTACTGGGGAGCTGATTCCAGACCCTCACAATTCTCTGTGTAAAAAAGTGTCTCCTATTTTCTGTTCTGAATGCCCCTTTTTCTAAACTCCATTTGTGACCCCTGGTCCTTGTTTCTTTTTTCAGGCTGAAAAAGTCCCTTGGGTGGACACTGTCAATACCTTTTAGAATTTTGAATGCTTGAATTAGGTCGCCACGTAGTCTTCTTTGTTCAAGACTGAACAGATTCAATTCTTTTAGCCTGTCTGCATATGACATGCCTTTTAAGCCCGGAATAATTCTGGTCGCTCTTCTTTGCACTCTTTCTAGAGCAGCAATATCTTTTTTATAGCGAGGTGACCAGAACTGAACACAATATTCAAGATGAGGTCTTACTAGTGCATTGTACAGTTTTAACATTACTTCCCTTGATTTATATTCAACAATTTTCACAATGTATCCGAGCATCTTGTTAGCCTTTTTTATAGCTTCCCCACATTGTCTAGATGAAGACATTTCTGAGTCAACAAAAACTCCTAGGTCTTTTTCATAGATTCCTTCTCCAATTTCAATATCTCCCATATGATATTTATAATGTACATTTTTATTTCCTGCGTGCAGTACCTTACACTTTTCTCTATTAAATGTCATTTGCCATGTGTCTGCCCAGTTCTGAATCTTGTCTAGATCATTTTGAATGACCTTTGCTGCTGCAACAGTGTTTGCCACTCCTCCTACTTTTGTGTCGTCTGCAAATTTAACAAGTTTGCTTACTATACCAGAATCTAAATCATTAATGTAGATTAGGAATAGCAGAGGACCTAATACTGATCCCTGTGGTACACCGCTGGTTACCACACTCCATTCTGAGGTTTTTCCTCTAATCAGTACTTTCTGTTTTCTACATGTTAACCACTCCCTAATCCATGTACATGTGTTTCCTTGAATCCCAACTGCGTTCAGTTTGAGAATTAATCTTTTGTGCGGGACTTTGTCAAAAGCTTTCTGGAAATCTACACGTTTCATATGAACCAACCTGTTGAGTTGATGGCGTTCCATCCTCTTCCTTTTTCTTCCCCAGAGGAAGAACGGTTACACATGCTCTGCCCCATGCGGGCATTGAGGTGTTATATTGACCATACAATGACTGTGAGGCAAACAGAACAATTGTTCATATGCCATGGTTCTAAGACTTTGGGTCAGCCGTTGTCTAAACAATGCCTTTCCCATTGGATAGCGGATGCTATTAAATTAGCTTATGAATCTGCAGGCCTTCCACCACCAGGGCAGTTGAAGGCGCATTCCACTAGGGGTATGGCAACGTCCTGGGCCCTCTTTAGAGGGGTGCCGGTGTCTGACATTTGCGCGGCAGCCAGTTGGGCTACACCGCATACTTTTATGAGGTTTTACCGGTTAAACGTACTGGATTCCTCTGCTCCATTATTTGGAGCATCTGTACTACACTGTATGGCACCTCAGGATGCCAATATGGTGTTCACTATTCCACCTTAGGACAGGTGTCATTGCGAGCATAGACACTGAGGCGCAGCTCCGCGTATGCCTAGATGTATTGCCTACGCAGTTGCGTTATGACATAAGTCTGTCCTACTGCCGAGAATCCTCCCTTGCGACGGCTTGGGTACACTGTTCCCATACCTTGATGGTTATTTTCGAATTGAAAGGGAACGATAGGTTGCGGATGCAACCCCAGTTCCCTGAAAGAGAAAATAACCATCAAGCCGCGAGGTTGCTCCGGACGCCTTCACGGCCTGAAGAGCAAAAGAGGAAGAGAGTCTCTGCGCGCTGCGTATAGTAAGCTCCCAGGAGGGCGGGCTTACACGTCAGCTCGCACAGAGGCCTACCAGCAGCTTTGCTATAAAGCTCAGCCAATCCCTACTGCCTGACGGCAATATCCCATACCTTGATGGTTATTTTCTTTTTCAGGGAACCGGGTTTGCATCCGCAACCTATCGTTCAGTCGGTACTGAAATGTGCACCGACGGCTCTGCAGTGCGAAAAATGACGGATTGACACGAGCACTTTTCAGAGGACGCGTGCGCCAGCCTCCATTCCCCGAGTCGGCGGGGGTTGCGAGCGGTGATCCGAGGATACAGATAATAATTGGGCACACTAAACTGGGGAGAAAACCAGGGTAAAAAATTGGAGACAACTAAATTAAAAAAAAAAAAAACAAAAAAAAAACGATAATGCTTTAGCACCGCATCCTCTGGCATCCCAAACAAAGTGACCCTAGAAATGAATATGCAGGGTCGTCTTGTCTTGCCCTTCTCCTCCGAACATGCTCCTGCGCTGCATTTTTAGAGATCGGTAAAATCAGACTTTACGGCTGTTAAACACGATTTACGGCAGCATTATGAGGGTTTTGAACCTGCAAATCACTGAAGCGTATCCTTGAATCACTCCCATAATGTATTCCTTCAGCCTAACCCTAACCAACACATTTTTAAACAGAATGTGTGTGATCTCCCTGTTATGCTGTTTGGACGACTAAGAAAAAACTGTCACTAAAGCATGGTTATTGATTTAGATGTAACAAGAACAAATACTTTTGTTTAATGTATGCACAAAATGAATTCATTATTAAAACCGAGTCATGAGGAAATTGAAACCTAGGATTTTAGCTGGAGTGGAGATTCATCACTGACAAGAGGTTGCTGATCCCCTCTGCTGTTTACAATGGGTAGTGCATGTAGTGAAATTCAGCAATGGTTTTATTATTTATACACAGTACTCTCCTGGTTATTATTATACTTATTTATTTTTTAATTATACTGTCAATATTTTTTTTTTGATATAATTTAAGAATGTATCGGATGCTGTTGTACGCCCCGGCTGAGTTAGCCTGTTTGAGAATGCTCTCTGAAACCCTGCACTGTTTATTTGAGCAGGTAGCGTCTTTATTTTGGCATGCTTGTTTTGATGCTTGCACCAGCGAGGCAATAGCGGCACATTTTTCTCACTCAAAACAGTAAACATTCGATTACTGTAAATTTTATATAATTTACGCAACAATAACATGTTTTTTTTTCAACTTCAAACTATCTCTCTATCAGCCTGAGAGAGAAACACAAGTAGCCGACTTAATGAATTCGATCCCGGGAAAGAGCAACAGAGCCGCCTGGGTTGTGTGGGGCACAAGGCCACTGCGGGACCTACGAAAAACTACGGCTGAGTGCACAATACGTGTAAATAGCAATTACTAAAATCACGTAACAATAAATCACATAAACAGTGTAAATTACACACAAGAGAAAGCAGATAAAACTGTACCTAACACTTATATGTTCAAAGTCTCTCGCCAAGTCGGATGAAACAAAACATGACATTGAGATCTGTGTGTGCAGTTCATTTTTATAAAATAGTATTGAGATCTGCGTGTGCAGTTCATTTATGTAAAATGCTATTGACATCTGTGTGTGCAGTTCATTTATACCCTAAGGGAACGAGCATGGCTATGTTACAGGCTCTATGAGCAGTCTTTGTTATATCTGTTCAGGTCACAGACTATATGAGCAGTCTTTGTTGTATATATAACAAAAACACTGCATTAAGCAAATAGGCACAGTTGGAAAGGTGCTGGGGCCCAACATTCGCACAATTTTTGCCTCAAACTTGGCTTCTTTTTTTTGATCGCTCCACTTTACACTGAAATGCTGATTCCCTTATCAGCTGGATTTAACCAGAATAAAGCTGCTAAGACACATGTGCCAAGGAAAGTGCTCAACACAGAATGAGGTGTTCTTGGTTATCCTTACAAGCACTACTACAGACAGAAAGACAGACAGGGAATGGGAGAGGCGTCATCACAGTCGCAGACAAGTATTCTTGGGGAAGACAAACGGACAACATGCAGGTAAGGCACAGGTAGACCAGGGCACACATGGACAGACATTTACCCCATACATACAAGAATACATGAAAGAGCATGAAGCAATATATTTCTAACAATGAAGATGATGAACAAGACCAATCAATAACACATATTAATGCTTTTTATAGAGATGTTGTGAACTTAGGCCAATGTAAGGCATTCATAAAGCATTCGATTTCTTCATATATATTTTTAATATAATTTTTTCTGGAGTTGGGGAGTGGAGCGGAATGAAAGAAAGAGCTTAGTGAGCAGAGGATATTATTATGAGCGATGAGCAGAATTGTCACCATATCGCTCCGCTCACATTCTCTGAACACAATACAGACACTCGCCATTAAAACATATTGTCTTTAACACAGGATTTGCACATCACAGCAGAGTAGAAGTGAGTAAACTTTGTATCCCTTATATGAGAATTCAAAGCGGGTAAACGCCGTTTACCTGCATATACCCTCGATTACAGCACTGAGTAAAACCCCAAAGAAAAGTTTAAAGTACCTGGTATTGCCAAGCAGTCTCCCATTATTTTATTTCTTAGCAAACACCCTTATCCAGGCCAGTTTACAATTGTGACATTATTTTACATACAATTCCTCATTTATACAGTTGTTTTTTTCACTGGATCAATCTAGGTAAAGCAGCAGTGTGTCCTCTACCTGGGATGGAACTCCAGACCTTCCAGTCAAGAGCACAGTGCTCTAACCATTACTCCACATATGCTACAAGTGAAAAAGCATTAATGTCTCGTATAACAACTTTATTTATTTTTTTTTTTTTTTTTTTTTTTTTTTTTTTTTACATGAAACATACTTTTTGAATTTAGGTATACAAATGTCAATTGCTCTGGATAAAAGCATCAGCCAAATCAATTAATATGACATTTCTATGATTTTCTATTTATTAATTTATTTCTACATTTATAATATAAACATTAATTTCTACATGTATTTATTTAAAAATATTTATTTCTAAATTTATTTATTCCTCTATGCATTTTTTAAATTATTGCTACCTAATAAATTATTCCTTAATATATTTTTAATTAAACAAGGAACTACAATTTATCAGAGATCAGAGATTTAGACAAGGAAGCTACATGCCACTGTTGTGTACAATTCCATTCTATGGTATCTACCAAACAGGAAACTATGTAATTTCAAACAGGAAATAGTACATTTCTATAATCGAGCAGAACCTTCAGTTTTTTATCAAAAGCTGGTCAGGCATAGATTTAAGCTTTTTTTTTTTGTCATATGTCATAAATCCAGCCGACAGGGGGCAGAATAGTGGATCAATGGAGAACAGGGCGCCTCGTCAGTATGAGAACAACCAATGAAAAACATTTCACATGGGCTCAGGCACTGCCCAAATTAACCCAACTATCCAATCACAGGGGTAGAAAGAGACCTACAAAAGTATGAGCGCTACATTGAAACAAAGCTCCTTTCATGAAATCTAAGACTCCAATACACAAACCAGTCTTTGAACTGTGATAACCTTGAGATCTAGCCTGCGACCAACTTGGACAGAGATACCATTTTCAGACACTCTAATACGAGAGAACTATTCTAGTATTTGCCTTGGTGTGGGAGTCCGCTGCGTGAGACGTCTAAAATCCTAAAGTACTTGTCTAACTTAGCCCCGATTGATCAACGGAGAAAGAGTTGGATAAACATTTGAAGTCGACATAAATTGAAGTATATTCAATTTATTGAGCTAGCAGTGCCGGAGTTTGTGGTGGAATATCCCAGACATAACCGGATAAAGAGTGCACATATTGGTGGAGGAATTGCTGTTTCAGTGAAATATCTAAACAGTTAATGACTCTTAAGTTCTTTGCAAAGACATTTATTTCGTACCCTGAAGTGGAGACGAAATGCGAGGAAGGCAGACCCAGAAATCTAGCTGACCTTGACAGCGGGCAAGCTTCGAGCGACTGTATTGCTGAAGACACGGAACAGCAGGAGGAAGCAGCACAAATCCATTAAGTATTCAACGAGTAGTGTTGCAATCCTCTTATGAACTTGAGAATAAGCAGACTTTAAAGTAAAATTAATGTTTTGTTTTAAGTGGAATCCAAGAAAAGTATCATTGCTTTCAATTCATGCTTTGAGTTAATGAACACTATAGTATTTGTTTGTATGTGATTTATACAAATTGATAATTGTATTAAGCATAAATTTGTTTAATATAAATGTTGTGGATTTCAAACTGCTTGCGATCCCTGGTTTATCTTGACATTGACCAACATGTGGAATCACGATTGGTAGATGTCCAGTTATTTAGCTTCTCTGTCTGAAAAGTCATCACACACTCTTAAAAAAGTAAACAGAAGAGGAGCAACAACAAAAATTTTACTTTAGTTTGACGACTTATATCACATTTGATGTAAGAAAGTTTCAGACTTTTGGTACTGGTACATATGGTAATGATTTAGTTTTGCTGCTGCAACATGGTGAAAAAAACACAACTCTTGGAGCTGTACAGAGACTCAAGTTTCAAAGTTTTTCTAACCTTATAGGAGGAACTACCATTCCTCTCAATCTGTTCAGAGCAGTCTTTGTTCAGGTCACAAGCTCTATCTTTGTTATACCTGTTCAGATCACAGACTCTATAGTCTTTGTTATATCTGTTGAGGTCACAGGCTCTACTAGCAGTCTTTGTTATATCTATTTAGGGTACAGGCTCTTTAGGGATGAATACCCATGATGTAATGGTTACATTTTGTACTTGTTAAGGAACCTACAGCTATGGCCAAAAGTTTTGCATTACCCTATAGAATTAACACATTTTGCTTCATAAAGTCGAATGAAGCCTGTCTGAGGAGGGAGGCTGAGTTCAGAATCAATGCTGAGACCTTGTCTGAGGAGGGAGGCTGAGTTCAGAATCAATGCCGAGAATGAATGTTGAGGCTGCTTTCATTTTTTTCCTTCAAGACTGCTGCAATCATGGACACAGGGCTGATCCTGTTCTCCAGGATCGGGAGTCCGCCCACCTCTGTTCAGGATTGCTCGGCATAAAAGCGATTCTGGCTTTAGGCTTGTGAGATCGGAGGATGCTCACACGCCCTCAGAACGTATGTGCTATGTGGGGACCCACTGCGGTGAGGAGAAAAAACATAATTGGACATTTCAAATTTGGGGGAAAAATAAAATAATAATTGGTCACTAAGTTAATACATAAATAAATAAATACATTTAGGGAGATAAATATGTCTATTTGTAAGGGTCGACTGAGAAGCCACCCTTAACACTTTAGTTCCAAAACCAGGGTTTTGAGGATACACGACTTATGTCCGTAGAATCTAATAAAGGTACTAGGAGTAGCCCACACTGCTGCATTGAAAATGTCCTTGACAGATGCACCCTGAAATAAAGCCCACAAAGTTTCCATGCCCCTGGAGGACTGGGCAGTGAGCTTTCTGGAGGGGGGCAAGTTGACCAGCTCAAAGGCAGTCCTGACGGTCTGCTTTCCATTTGAACAGCCTCTGCTTAGACAGGGCTTGACCATGGGACTTTGTACCAGAGCAGCCAAAAACATACTGCCTCCAACTTTTTGTTCTGTCAACGTAGTATGCCAAGACCTGTACTGGGACGAGCGTATGGATCGGCAGCTCCCTGTCAGACTGGAAAAGCGGAAGGTTCGATTCCATAGACTGGTTGACATAGAATGCCGAGATTGTCTTTGGCAAAAGGTGGGATTGGTATGGAGCATTTGTCCTTTGTCCTGCTTCTATAAAAATGAAGCAGGCTTTTGCTGAAAGAATGGTTTCAAATGGAGGATTCAAGAGTTCATTGAGCATCACATTTCACAATGTCCTTCATAGATAGCCTAAGCTGCCAAACCCTTTTCAAAAATTGCCCCACCAGGAAGCTGAGCTCAGTTTTGACATGGCAAGCTGAAAGGGTGCCAGCTAGATTTTTAATGTAGAGGGAAATTCTCCCTAATCAAACAGATTCTGCAAAAATTGCAGCTTTACTACCATGAGACAAGTCGTGGGGTCAAACCCATGAGGCAGACACCATGTCTGAAAGACCCTCCACTTGTACCCATATTGGAAATGTGGATGCTGCTCTGACGTTTTGGAAGGAGTCAATAACCCTATTGGACAGACCGAGGTGCTTCAAAAGCAGCCGCTCAGGAGCAAGACCCAGACTAAAGGCTCGATGAGTTGGTGTGCCATAACGGCCGCCATGCCTGACTGAGCAGATCATGGTGCTTCGGCAATATCCACGGTTGGCCGCTTAGTCTCCTGGGCCAATAAGGGGGTTACAGGGGTCCTCACTGATTTTCTCCAGACACAGCAGGAGCAAGTCGAGTGGTGGGAAGGCATATAACAATTGTGTTCCAAGGCATCTATCGCCAGCGGGTCGTCACCTCCTATCATGGAGAGCCAGCGGGGACAGTGGGTTGATTCATGGGAGGCAAGAGATAAATCTCCACTCTCCCAAACCTCACAAATGAGGCTTACTACCTCAGGGTTACCCTCCACTCTGAGGCACTGGGACTATCCTTGAAAGGAGATCTACCTCCCAGTTTATCACCAGATGTACTGCCTGCAGTGAGAGGAGGTTCTCGTGTGCCCAGAGCAAAAGCTTGTA
Source organism: Polyodon spathula (assembly GCF_017654505.1). Classification (NCBI taxonomy): domain Eukaryota; kingdom Metazoa; phylum Chordata; class Actinopteri; order Acipenseriformes; family Polyodontidae; genus Polyodon; species Polyodon spathula. The sequence goes on from NC_054534.1 coordinate 33,257,050, forward strand.
GGCCACACAACGGAGACTGGGTGACCTGAGGCTGTCCTGGTGGTTGATATAAGCCACCACTGTTGTGTTGTCTGTATGGACAAGCACATGCCTCCCTTGAACCTTCTGCAAAAAATGCACACACAGCATCACAGCCCAGACTGGACGTATCTGTGTTGATGGCCTCCCTTCTGGTGACACTGCCCAGCATTATGCCGAGGCGTATATGGTCAGGCTGTTTCCACCAAGAGCACGCCTTTAGACCATGGCGAGACACCATCAATAAGAGGCCACGGTACAATGTGGTCTGAAAGACACTGCTGTTGAACCAGGCCTGCAGAGGGTGCATGCACAGGAGACACAAAGGTAGTGTCTGGGAAGCTGCTGCCATCAAGTCCAGAAGCTTCTGGAACTTCTTACCTTGACTGCTCTGTTGAGCTAACACGCTCTAATAAAGTGGCTATTCTCTGCACTCTGCTCTCTGACAGAGTGGACAGCATTGACCTGGAGTCCAAACACACTCCTAGGTAGGAGGTTGTCCGGGAAGCCATGAGCGGGCTCTTCACATCATTCACTGTAAGGCCCAACCGTTGAAGGTGGCCGGTGACAAGCTCCGTGTGGGCGTCTGCCTGTGCTGGAGACTGGGCACAAATGAGCCAAAACGAGAATAAAATAACTCCAGCCGGGGAGAGAGCATAAAGTCAGCTGACTTACGTTGCTAGATCCTTGGGAAAGGGCGACTCAACCCACCAGCTTCAAGCGGGGCACAACAAACAACAGGCATGTAACTCATTTTTACAAAATTATCATATAAATTATGTAAAACACAACAATTAGTGAAAAGTATACAGTTGTAAGCAACTAGCACTTACCTGATAGGATCCTCCAGTCAGGTCAGTTCTTTAAAGGAAAAATGGTGTCTGTGACCGCTGTGTTTTTATGTCCTCGGAGTCGAGCCATGACTGCATCACAGGCTCGTAGAGCAGCTTTGATATATCTTATTCAAGTGTGGGTCTTTAAGTGGTAAATACCCATTGGGTATTGGTTACATTTCGTACTTGAAAGGGAACTTAATCTCCTGAACTAAAACTGCCTGTGATGTCAGTTCTATCTTTAGGATACACCTTGATTCGATTCTTGAGACCTTTAAAAGATCCATTGTGTCTGACACTAAGCTTCTGACTCGCTGTGCATCCAAATTGTTTGTCTACTGCTAAAACAAAGCGTGGATATCAGTACGTTTCCACAGACTCCCATCACAACAGTTGGTAAACACTTTCTTCAACCAGCCTAGCTCTAGTCAGTCACCAGGATCCTGCATTTCTTCCTGCAGTTAAAACAGCACTGTCAGAGTTTGCTAAAGATGACACACAATCACTTCAGGCTGAATGTCAACAACCAAGGGCTGCTTCCACACGCCACTGTTAAATAAACACAATGTAACAAAACAACACAAACAAGAGACTCTTGGTGGTAAACAGCAGGTTTTTAATTGAAATAATAATTTGAAAAAAGTTTAGTACCAAGACTATTGCATTTTAATTACATACCGACCTTTTATGGGTTATTCTACTTTTTTGTTATTGTATTTAAGATCAATCTACAACAACACATTCAGCCATCACAGATTGCACGCTAGATACTGTAGTAACGCATTAGTCTAGCACAAGACCACCAAAAAAAGGAAAAAAAACAAATTTTCCCCCATATATATATATATATATATATATATATATATATATATATATATATATATATATATATATATATATATATATATATAGTACAAAATTCCACTCTTCAGTTTTCCAGTACTTATTTCATTACTGTACATATAATGATCTTTTAGGGCTACAAGTAATTAATTAATGCCTTATGAATCAAAAGAAACAAACAAAAAATAAAATAAAATATACACTGCACTGACACAGAAAGTCAGCAGTGTTAATAATCATGCAACAAGTAACAAAACTTGCTGACATTAACAAATACTTAAAAACCAGTACGATTGCATAAATACTTTTTACAGTTCATTTACTGTGAAGAAACATCTAATTTAAAAATTATAAGAGCATGAATAAATGCATCTGATAAAATGATGATTCTGAGCAATTTATACATAACAAGAAGGTGCAAAACAACTTGTTCAAAACTGTTTTGCCGTGTAGTTTCTGGAGAGCTGTGAAACAGCAGTGGGTCCTATCATCCGCAACAGTCTGGCATTATGATTGCACACGGCATATAAACACATACAGTACTAAATAAATAATAACAATGAGGACACACTACATGGCAGAAGGGGAGATCATTCTGTATTTAACAGCTAACAGTGTAACTGGACACAGAAACAAATCTACTCGTTACATGTTATATGTAACAAAATGGTTATGAATATGATTTGTGTATGTAATAAAATGGTTATGAATATGATTGATATATGTATGTCATAGAAAGCGACCTAATCAAGGCTGCTTTCTTCCTGTTAAAGCAGCATTACACAGAACTATTGTTGCCCACAGTACCAAAAACAAAGCAACCTTCTATCTTAGAGGGCTAGTGATATCATAGTGCAAGAAGAACATCAAACTACTGATGAACAAAAGACTCCACTGTAAACGGATAAAGGACCCTGGCTATCCGCACACATTTGGAACCAATTAAAAAAAAAAAATGAACCGCTCTAAACAGACTTGATATTTAACAAGTGAAGACAGTGGATTTGATGAGGAGACCAGTAATGGGAAGACAGCCACAGCTTATCTACAGACGGACATCACATCAAAAATGACAAGTCTTACATTCTAGTGTAGTCACCAACACCACCAAGTTAAATAAACAAGAAGCTACCCTTCAAACAGGCAGAGAGGAGACTACAGTGTACACAATAACCTGCATGTCAGGCAAAGAGGTGGAGACATCAGTGTACACAATAGATTGCATGTCAGTCAAAAAAGGTGGAGAGGAGACATCAGTGTACACAATAGATAGCATGTCAGGTAGATTTTCTGCATCTTAAGAAGTTTGTCTTTTCCCAATTTGGGTTTCCACAGTGCTATCTGGGAACGCCCTGTTCCTACAAAAGTCAGTGAGCATCAATGCTATCAGGGAACGCTGTTTTCCTACAGAAGTCAGTGAGTCTCAATGCTATCAGGGAATGCTGTGTTTCTACAGAAGTCAGTGAGTCTCAAAGCTATCAGGGAATGTTGTGTTCCTACGGAAGTCAGTCAGTATCAATGCTATTAGGGAACGCTGTGTTCCTACAGAAGTCAGCGAGTCTCAGTGCTATCAGGGAACACCGTGTTCCTATGGAAGTTAGTGAGTCTCATTCCTATCAGGGAACGCTGTGTTCCTACAGAAGTCAATGCTATCAGGGAACGCCGTGTTTCTATGGAAGTCAGTGAGTCTCAATGCTATCAGGGAATGCTGTGTTCCTATGGAAGTCAGTGAGTCTCAATGCTATCAGGGAATGCAGTGTTCCTATGGAAGTCAGTGAGTCTCAATGCTATCAGGGAATGCAGTGTTCCTACAGAAGGCTTTGTACCTTCTTGCAAGTCTCAATGCTACCATTTCTTGAGAGATGTCTTTCCTTGAGCTGCTGCAATATGCAAAGCATCTTCAGGCTAAGTACCAAGCAGGGTAAGTTGGAATGATAAGATTGAATGATATGTTTGCGAATCCCACGTAATGTTACATTGTTTAAAACAAACAAAGAAACTGGATCAGAACTATCCTGAAAACGACATTATCATACTGTATATGTATTGATGTTTTTAATTCTGAAGGGATCTGTGATATGTTGCAATGCTATTACTTAGTTGTTCATATAATTGAAAGTCTAATGGTTCTAAACTGCTGTCCACACACTGAACAGTCATCATTGAAAGCAGACACCAGGATACTGTTGGCAATAGTTTAACAAAATCAATGTAGTAAACAACAGGTAAGAATTCATTACATTTAATCCAAATAAAATCTGCTCAGAATGGAATTAACATGTAAACATTCATTGTGGTGTTTTTTTCTGCCCACATTTTCTATATAGCGGCATCAGCTGACAGGTTCTTTTATCTTTTTCTTTTTTATTATTTTTTAAAGCAAATAGCGGTTTGACAGAATTCTTAGTAACAAGCAACATTTTTAATAAATTTGTCAAGTTAAAAAGGCCATTGTGTTTATTTACAATATAAACAAATTAATTTTATTTTTCAAGGCGGCCAAATATAGTGTATATCTAATATCTAAAAAGCCAGTGTTTCTCTGAAGACATTTAGGTAGAACTGATGTCAAGAAAAAAAAAAGCAGACAATAAGGGGAAGAAGAAAAAAAGAGTGTGCTATTGTTTTAAACCATCTAATGCCATTGGACCCAAACCTGCCACATAGACATTTAACACATTTTTGTGCAATCAGTGATCCCTTTTCTAAATCAGTGCTTTATACACAGTACAAAGAAATGTATGTGAAGGTCCAGAATCTCACTGTTGTCCTCTTCCTCCTCCTCCTCCTCCTCCTCCTCCTCCTCCAGGTGCCTTAAGGGGTGGGGTTGGCTGTCAATACTCAGCTCTAGTTCCTGGAGCCCTGCTCTATGAGCTCTAGTTCCTGGAGCTCTCCTCTCTGAGCTCTAGTTCCTGGAGCTCTCCTCTCTCAGCTCTAGGTCCTGGAGCTCTCCTCTCTCTGAGCTCTAGTTCCTGGAGCTCTCCTCTCTCTGAGCTCTAGTTCCTGGAGCTCTCCTCTCTCTGAGCTCTAGTTCCTGGAGCCCTCCTCTCTCTGAGCTCTAGTTCCTGGAGCCCTCCTCTCTCTGAGCTCTAGTTCCTGGAGCTCTCCTCTCTCTGAGCTCTAGTTCCTGGAGCGTTCCTCTCTCTCAGCTCTAGTTCCGGGAGCCCTCCTCTCTCTGAGCTCTAGTTCCTGGAGCCCTCCTCTCTCTGAGCTCTAGTTCCTGGAGCTCTCCTCTCTCTGAGCTCTAGTTCCTGGAGCTTTCCTCTCTCTCTCAGCTCTACCCTCTCTGAGCTCTAGTTCCTGGAGCTCTCCTCTCTCAGCTCTAGTTCCTGGAGCTCTGCTCTCTCTGAGTTCTAGTTCTTGGAGCTTTCCTCTCTCTGAGCTCTAGTTCCTGGAGCCCTCCTCTCTCTCAGCAGCTCTAGTTCCTGCAGCCCTCGTCTGGCCCCCGCTCGTGCTGCAGGTTATAGTAACAGTTCTGACACACTCTGACTGGGGAGGAGATTTTTAGACGCTTGATCTCAGACTGGAATCTACTGCACCTGGAACGAGATGAGGTGGAGCAGCTCAGTTAGCACAGCACACAACAAGGAGAGGCTCTTGTATTTCACAAGCCACTTCATTCTAAAGCCCCTTTCACACTGGCGTTCCTACCGGGATCCCAACCAGAGTTCTGGCTACCCAGGTCACAATCCTGCGTAATGAGAAACCACTGGTTTACCTGGGTCTGCAGCGACCTACCTCAGGATGTGGGTTGACACGCTTTGACTCGGTTCGAACGAGACAAAATGCATGATGGGCGTTCGGAAGCTGACAAAGTAACAAACAGCCACACCTGCATGAAGGTTTCACATCCACAAGGAACATTAATGTTTATTCTGTTAAGCCATATTTCTGTTGACTGAGAAACACAATGAGCCAGATTGCAGCATAGTTGCAATTGCAGCATGAAACCCTTTAGCTTTTACTCATTTAGAAGAGCTGATCACATTTGTAGAAAAGTATTATACAGCTAGCTTGCAGTCTCTTAAGTGCAGGAATTGTTTTATGAAAAACTGTTCCCTGTTCATTACCTATCTGTGAAAGAAAGTTAAGGACGATCCTCAATCACTAGCTACTCAATAGAAGTAAACATGTTTAAAAATAGACAAACCTGTTAGCAGACTTTGTCAATGTCTCTTATTCAAGGTTAAATAGAATTTTCCTACACACATTTTCCACTACACAACACTTATTTTCCATGTCCTTCTATTCAGTTGCTTTCATTTTGAACTCTCTCTAAGGCCTGCCATAAAGCTTTACAGGTACCTGTTTGCAAATGCAGCACATGCTACTGCTTCCATGCTAGGCTTTGTTCCTACAGAAGTACATCCTGCACTAGTGAGAAAGTGTACTCACAAAGCCTTCAAAAAATAGTCCTTATGTTTTAAGATGTTTGCATCAAAATGTACCACCATCTAAAATAGCTATTATTAATATCTTGTTTAGCCACCCTCAGAAAGCACACTTACTTCTGACAGAAGAGCTGTCCACAGTTCCTGCAGTGATGGCGCCTTTCAGTGAGGGAGAAGCGCAGTGTGCAGCCGGAGCAGCTGTCCCCTCCCTCATCTTTCACCCAGTGGTCTGCAGCAGAGCGGCCAGGCTGGTCACTCACTGACCAGCAGAACACCCTGCCCCGGCTGTCCCCCACCAGGACCTTGCTGTGATCCCTGTGAGTCACAAACATAATATTAAACAGGGCTTCTTCAGCAATGGACATTGCATCTCAAACAGGGCTCCTTCAGCAATGGACATTGCATCTCAAACACAGACACATGGCTTCTTCAACAATGGACATTTCATCTCAAACTCAATATCAAACAGGGCTTCTTCAGCAATGGACATTTCATAGGGTGTCTTTCGTGCTACTGGCTACTAAATAAAACATAATCTTGGGAAGGGCAGTACTTGTTAAATTAAAAAAAGACATACTTGGAGATTCCAAGAGATGTAATCTCAGCTGGATGGCCATTGTCTTTGCGATCGAATGCAGTGTGCATCGTCAGCTTGCTTCTGAAGACCAGCTGGCGCTCCCATCTGTACCCTGCAGAGGAAACATTATGTAATAGAGACAGGCTAGGGTTTTATACACAGTGTGTGTATATATATATATATATATATATATATATATATATATATATATATATATATATATATATATATATATATATATATATATATATATATATATACAACACAAACACACACACACACACACAGTACCGTAAAAAAGTATTTGTCCCCTGTCTGATTTTCTGCATTTTTGCATATTTTTGACACTGAATGTTATCAGATCTTCAACCAAAACCTAATATTATATAAAAAGGACCCTGAGTGAACAAATAATACAAATTTTTCATACTTATTTCATTTATTTATTAAAGAAAGTTATGCAACACCCAAAGCCCCTGTGTGAAAAAGTAAATCGCCCCCTTAGACTCAATAACTGGTTACGCCACTTTTAGCAGCAATAACTGCAACCAAACGCTTCCTGTAGTTATTGATCAGTCTCTCACAGCACCATGGAGGAATTTTGGCCCACTCCTTCATGCTGAACTGCTTCAACTCATTGACACTTGTGGGTTTTCGAGCATAAACTGCTTGTTTCAAGTCCTGCCACAACATCTCAATAGGGTTTAGGTCTGGACTTTGACTAGGCCATTCCAAAACTTTTAATTTCTTGTTCTTCAGCCATTCTGATGTAGACTTGCTTGTGTGTTTCGGATCATTGTCTTGCTGCATGACCCAGCTGCGTTTCAGCTTCATCTCACGGACGGATGGCCTGACATTCTCCTGTAGAATTCTCTGATACAGAGCAGAATTAATGGTTCCTTCTATGATGGCAAGTCATCCAGGTCCTGATGCTGCAAAGCATCCCCAAATCATGACACTACCACCACCATGCTTGACTGTTGGTATGAGGTTCTTACTGTGGAATGCAGTGTTTGCCAAAAAGTTCCACTTTTGACTAATCTGTCCATAGAACATTGTTCCAGAACTCTTGATGATCATCTAGGTACTTTTTAGCAAACTTGAGATGAGCATTCATGTTCTTCTTAGAGAGCAGTGGTTTCTGCTTTGCTACTCTGCCATGAATTGCATTTTTGCCCAGTGTCTTTCTGATGGTGGAGTCATGAACACTGACCTTAGCTGAGGTGAGAGAGGCCTGCAGATCCCTGGATGTTGTTATAGAGTTCTTTGTGACTTCCTGGATGATTTTACGCCTTGCTCTTGGAGAGATTTTGGCCGGAAGGCCAATCCTGGGAAGATTCACTACTGTCCCAAATGTTTTCCCTCTGGACAATATGGCTCTGACTGTGGTTCGGTGGAGCCCCTGAGCCTTAGAAATGGCCTTGTAACCCTTCCCAGGCTGATAGGCATCATTTTTTTTTTTTTTTTTTTTTTTTTTTTTTTTTTTTTTTTTTTTTTTTTTTTTTTTTTTTTTTTTTTTGTTTTTTTTTTTTTTTTTTTTTTTTTTTTTTTTTTTTTTTTTTTTTTTTTTTTTTTTTTTTTTTTTTTTTTTGTTTTTTTTTTTTTTTTTTTTTTTTTTTTTTTTTTTTTTTTACAACTTTTTTTCCGGCGGTCTTCAGGAATTCCTTTTGATCGTGGCATGATGTGCCTCTAGAACCTGTATGCTGACAACTTCACTCTGACGTTAAGGGCCAAAGTTAGTCAGATTTATATTGGGCAGGGCTGGCCCAAATCAGGCCTGATTGTTAACCAAAGTATTCAAACAGCTGACCCTAATTATCCCTTTAATTGGGTTGAGTTAATTAGGGGGGCAATAACTTTTTCACACCTGAAGATTATGTGTTCGATTACCTTGCACACCAAACAAACGAAAGAAGCACCAAATTTTGGTGTTATTTTTTTCTGTCAGACTACGTCTATATACTACTACAACCCACAAAAAGATCTGACCAAATTCAATGTGAAAAATGTGCAAAAATGCAGAAAATCAGACAGGGGGCAAAAAATTTTCACAGCACTGTACATACATACATAGACACACACATACATACATACATACACACAGTACTGTAAATGAATCAGAATACATATAACGGGAATGTAAAAGACCAAAAAAGCAATTAAGAGAGGGTTGCAAGTATTTCAGGTGGTCATGCTTTATAACACTGAAGTAAAGGGACTGAATACAAATTGCAGCTGGAGTAAGCAAGGCTGTATTTACCTGGTCTCAGTGTGTTGTAAGGTCCAGGCCTTTGCTGTAGAGGCTGAGGGGGAGGAGGCTGGGGCTGGGGAGGGGGCTGAGGCTGGGGTTGCACTGGGAGGGCCTGCACTGGGATCCTGGTTTGACTCTCAGAGTAATTCACAAAGACAAAGCCATCTTTCTCATCCAGGCTGAGGTGATCTGACCAGCAGTGAGAGTTGTCCAAGTCATTGTCTGCAGACCAGGAGGGGACCGCCTTGTCCCCTTCGGACCTCTGGATGGCACTGCCAGGCTGGCTCTGGCAAGGTCGGGGTTTGGGCTCCTGACTGATGCTCTGGTCGTCAGCATCAGAGTCGCTGCTCTCCTCATCCTGCGCTTCCCTTCCCTCTGCACAAGACATAACCCCAGAAGACTGTTAAATGAATGACTTGCTTAGTAGAACCCCAGAATGCTGTTAAAATGAGGGTTTGTTTATGGGGAATGCATCACTTTCTTGTGCTGTCTTGACACTGTTGCAATAGTACTGGGAAATACAGAATTCTTCAACCTGCTCAGAGTCTGATCACCTTGTGAAAGCACATCCAGTAAAATATCGTGCGTGTTGGAACATGCTATACTGACAGAACTGCAACATATACAATCTCCACCACCACAGTCTCAAGTTAAACCAGAACTACACAAGACAATACCGACTGCACAAGAAAGGAACAAACTGAGTTTATCATACTAAAGGCTTTGTGTTCTGTATCGCTTTAATAAGCTCCATGACATAATGGAAAAAATATTACATTATTATACTGTATGCGAGTAATATGGCGAATAGATGGTGAATTGTATATAATCTTGCAGCAGTGAGCGTGTACCTATCTTGTCATCTGCACAGCAGTCAGGTATATCTGGAACCTCCACTGGCCCTGGAGCAGGAGTCTCTGGAACCTGCAAAAACTCCATCCTCCAGAACTGGAGAAACAACCAACAGATTAGCATTGCAGAACAGGGACTCCTATTATAGAAGCTTCACTATGCACCAGGGCTCAGTGAGCAATAAGCATGCCTTCCTCAGTGCTACCTCCCAATAGAACATCACTAATGCTGTCCACACAATGACGAACACAATCAATTAGATAAAGGTGTTAATCAGAATTAGCAAAGCCATCACTGAGGACAGTTACTGAAAAGCCTGATAGGATATGTTTTAAAATCCACAATTGTAAATAGCCGGTTTATTTTTCACGTAATGAATGAATGCTACTAAACAAGCAAAACAAACCCAACAGACTGACGTGAGCTTCTGTACAGACCTGCTCTCAGAAGCCATGCTGTAAGATGATGTGTTGCAAATGAAACACAAAGAGAATCCGAAGCAGCACTTACCCGGACCACTCCGTCAGAATGACCTGTTACTATCACATTCTGGGTGTCCCATTCATTCATCTCGGACACACAACAGCACAGGATCTGCTGACTTCTTCCTGTGAAGGTGTTAACGCTCACAATGGGGCTTCCATTGATGCTCCACACATGGATGTAGGTGCCAGCACAAGAGACAATATCACCCTGGAGAACAACACACACCAAACACCTCATAAACACAATATCACCCTGGAGAACAACACACACCAAACACCCCCATAAATACAATATCACCCTGGAGAACACAAACCAAACACCCCATAAACACAATGTCACCCTGGAGAACACAAACCAAACACCCCATAAACACAATGTCACCCTGGAGAGGGCCCGAGGCACCAGCCTTTACCTTGTTATTTATTTAACAATTCAAAGCATACAAAGTTTTACACATTTGGCAAACTATTTCAAACTCTTGTTAAAGAAGGTAATAACAAACTAAGAACAGTTGCTTTAATTTCAGACTGCTTTGTGAATATGGACCACAAATATAGAAGCAGGTACTGGTGCGGGTTCCTTGTTTTCCAAGAAAAAAGTGTTTGCGTAAATGACTTTTATTATGTATATGATGTACCAACAGCGATAACACTGTTTTTTATTCAGTGTGCACTTTGACAAAGACAACATCTACTTCCATGAAACATTTGGTTTCATTGTAATTAGGATTCTGCTGTGCATACAACAGGCTTCCTTTTCATCTATTTCAGAAGGAAACTATGAACACTGCACTGCCCTGGCTTACTGATTCTCTCTGTAGAGGGTCAACGATACAGCAGTCATCTCATTCCCCCCACAGCCCAATAACTATAAACTCTGGCTGCATTCATTACAAAATAGCAGCCACTAGACTGGAGCACATACCGTCAGCTCATTGATGCAGAGCGCTGAGACCGGCGCCCTGTGGCCTCGCAACTGGGTGACGAACAACAGCTTGTTCAGGTCCCAGATGATACAGGTCCGGTCCCGAGATCCACTAACAATGATGTGATAGGCTGAGGAGGCTGTAAGACATGTCACAGCATCTGTGTGGCCCAACAGTGCCTGATGAAAAACATTACACCATTAACCCAGGGTACACACTGAGACAGCATTAACCCAGGGTACACACTGAGACAGCATTAACCCAGGGTACACACTGAGACACAGCATTAATCCAGGGTACACACTGAGACAGCATTAACTCAGGGTACACACTGAGACAGCATTAACCCAGGGTAAACACTGAGACAACATTAACCCAGGGTACACACTGAGACAGCATTAACCCAGGGTACACACTGAGACAGCACTAACCCAGGGTACACACTGAGACAGCATTAACCCAGGGTAAACACTGAGACAGCATTAACCCAGGGTAAACACTGAGACAGCATTAACCCAGGGTACACACTGAGACAGCATTAACCCAGGGTACACACTGAGACACAGCATTAACCCAGGGTACACACTGAGACAGCATTAACCCAGGGTACACACTGAGACACAGCATTAACCCAGGGTACACACTGAGACACAGCATTAACCCAGGGTACACACTGAGACAGCATTAACCCAGGGTAAACACTGAGACAGCATTAACCCAGGGTACACACTGAGACAGCATTAACCCAGGGTACACACTGAGACAGCATTAACCCAGGGTACACACTGAGACAGCATTAACCCAGGGTACACACTGAGACAGCATTAACCCAGGGTACACACTGAGACAGCATTAACCCAGGGTACACACTGAGACAGCATTAACCCAGGGTACACACTGAGACAGCATTAACCCAGGGTACACACTGAGACACAGCATTAACCCAGGGTACACACTGAGACAGCATTAACCCAGGGTACACACTGAGACAGCATTAACCCAGGGTACACACTGAGACAGCATTAACCCAGGGTACACACTGAGACAGCATTAACCCAGGGTACACACTGAGACACAGCATTAACCCAGGGTACACACTGAGACACAGCATTAACCCAGGGTACACACTGAGACAGCATTAACCCAGGGTACACACTGAGACAGCATTAACCCAGGGTACACACTGAGACAAGCATTAACCCAGGGTACACACTGAGACAGCATTAACCCAGGGTACACACTGAGACAGCACTAACCCAGGGTACACACTGAGACAGCATTAACCCAGGGTAAACACTGAGACAGCATTAACCCAGGGTACACACTGAGACAGCATTAACCCAGGGTACACACTGAGACAGCATTAACCCAGGGTACACACTGAGACACAGCATTAACCCAGGGTACACACTGAGACAGCATTAACCCAGGGTACACACTGAGACACAGCATTAACCCAGGGTACACACTGAGACAGCATTAACCCAGGGTAAACACTGAGACAGCATTAACCCAGGGTACACACTGAGACAGCATTAACCCAGGGTACACACTGAGACACAGCATTAACCCAGGGTACACACTGAGACACAGCATTAACCCAGGGTACACACTGAGACAGCATTAACCCAGGGTAAACACTGAGACAGCATTAACCCAGGGTACACACTGCGACAGCATTAACCCAGGATACACACTGAGACAGCATTAACCCAGGGTACACACTGCGACAGCATTAACCCAGGATACACACTGAGACAGCATTAAGCCTGGGTAAACACTGAGACAGCACTAACCCAGGGTACACACTGAGACAGCACTAACCCAGGGTACACACTGAGACAGCATTAACCCAGGGTAAACACTGAGACAGCATTAACCCAGGGTACACACTGAGACAGCATTAACCCAGGGTACACACTGAGACAGCATTAACCCAGGGTACACACTGAGACACAGCATTAACCCAGGGTACACACTGAGACACAGCATTAACCCAGGGTACACACTGAGACACAGCATTAACCCAGGGTACACACTGAGACAGCATTAACCCAGGGTAAACACTGAGACAGCATTAACCCAGGGTACACACTGAGACAGCATTAACCCAGGGTACACACTGAGACAGCATTAACCCAGGGTACACACTGAGACAGCATTAACCCAGGGTACACACTGAGACAGCATTAACCCAGGGTACACACTGAGACAGCATTAACCCAGGGTACACACTGAGACAGCATTAACCCAGGGTACACACTGAGACAGCATTAACCCAGGGTACACACTGAGACAGCATTAACCCAGGGTACACACTGAGACAGCATTAACCCAGGGTAAACACTGAGACAGCATTAACCCAGGGTACACACTGAGACAGCATTAACCCAGGGTACACACTGAGACAGCATTAACCCAGGGTACACACTGAGACAGCATTAACCCAGGGTACACACTGAGACAGCATTAACCCAGGATACACACTGAGACAGCATTAAGCCTGGGTAAACACTGAGACAGCACTAACCCAGGGTACACACTGAGACAGAATTAACCCAGGGTAAACACTGAGACAGCACTAACCCAGGGTACACACTGAGACAGCATTAACCCAGGGTACACACTGAGACAGCATTAACCCAGGATACACACTGAGACAGCATTAACCCAGGGTAAACACTGAGACAGCATTAACCCAGGGTACACACTGAGACAGCATTAACCCAGGGTAAACACTGAGACAGCATTAACCCAGGGTACACACTGAGACAGCATTAACCCAGGGTACACACTGAGACAGCATTAACCCAGGGTACACACTGAGACAGCATTAACCCAGGGTAAACACTGAGACAGCATTAACCCAGGGTACACACTGAGACAGCATTAACCCAGGGTAAACACTGAGACAGCATTAACCCAGGGTACACACTGAGACAGCATTAACCCAGGGTACACACTGAGACACAGCATTAACCCAGGGTACACACTGAGACACAGCATTAACCCAGGGTAAACACTGAGACAGCATTAACCCAGGGTACACACTGAGACAGCATTAACCCAGGGTAAACACTGAGACAGCATTAACCCAGGGTAAACACTGAGACAGCATTAACCCAGGGTAAACACTGAGACAGCATTAACCCAGGGTAAACACTGAGACAGCATTAACCCAGGGTACACACTGAGACAGCATTAACCCAGGGTACACACTGAGACAGCATTAACCCAGGGTACACACTGAGACAGCATTAACCCAGGGTACACACTGAGACAGCATTAACCCAGGGTACACACTGAGACAGCATTAACCCAGGATACACACTGAGACAGCATTAAGCCAGGGTAAACACTGAGACAGCATAAACCCAGGGTACACAATGCGACAGCATTAACCCAGGGTACACACTGAGACACAACATTATGCTTCCAACTACCAAATAATTCTCTATAAATAAATGTAGCTTCTTAGTCACAAAATTCAAGATATTTCAGATCTGTTTCCAATTTGAAGGAAAAATCTCACAAATACTCTGCACAATATCCAATTTCTTTTCAGCCCTGGGCTGTACGATTCGCACCTGTAACATTTGCACCTGTTCACCAGGTAGAATTACTGGGAATTCAGGGATAAATAACAGCCTACTGCAGAAATGCTGACCACATTTCCCAAGCTTAAGTTGATCTTGCAAACTGAGATAACAGAGACTGGACTGAGCAAATACAGAGTGACACATTCAGACTACAACACTCAAGAACACTGGGAGAGGAGAATTTGCAGTAAATACAGATTGTCTCTTGTTCACACGCCAGTGTTCACAGCTCCAATGTAATGAGAGAAAAGATTCAATGTTCACCCAGTTCACCTGTTTCAGTGTGAGTGTTTTTGCCCTCTCTTTTGAAGTTCCCATCTCCCACACACAGATTGCAGTGCTTGTCCCTCCAGTAATGACCAGCTTTGGGCTTGGACAAATAGCGCAGAGGATGTGACCCCATTCAGACAGGCACTCGTACACAGTAACAGCCTGCAAGAGGAAATCAATTCATTAGAACTTCATCAGGCACTTGTACTGTATTGATTACATTATTTTGTCATTGATATGCATTGCCAGTGATTCATCTCAATTGTAAATCAACCCGCCTAAAGGGAGATTAATGTATTAAGAAAGATCATATCAAAGCACATTCCCGATAATTCTGTGCACTACAGTCAGCACGCACATATCCGACCCTATAAAATTTTGACTTCAGTAACGGTTAACCCTTTCCAGTCCTATGTCGGACCAGTCCAACATTACAATTTTCCCCTTCCTGTCCGACAACATCAAAAAGTTGTAAAGCACAGGTCTCTAGTTGTTTTTTTTTTCTGGAAAAAGCTGAGAAAACCTTTCAATGGCCGAGTGAGACTGACAGGAGCCGAATGAAGATGAAAAAAAAAAAAAAAGGACGGGTCTCATAGCCCCTGCACTACAGAGATAACACAGACCTAAGCAAAGGAGATATCTGTTTCTGCACCAGTGCCCAGAGAAAATCACGGACATTTGCAGAGCTTTTTGAGATGTTATAGTTGACTTGGATTGTTTTATTGAGGAGTTTGGTGATAAAATGAGTGATCAGGAGCGGATTTAGCAGTATGCTTGTCTATAAGGATGTATGTGAAAAATACAGTGAACAAGGGATGGGGCTTAGCTGGAGATACAGTACTAAGTGTTCTTTTGCAATTCAATGCCTTTTAAACCTGTTTCACTCTGAAAACAAAATATTTTAAACAGCGTGTATAAACTAAACAGCGTGTGTGAAAACAAATTGGACCCGACGTGCCTGACAAGCACTGAATAAATGGACTGCAAAGGGTTAATTGCTATTCCACCTGTGTGGCAGGGGTGTCCTGCAGAGGGCAGCATATACCACTCTTGCAGCTCAGCATCACAGGAGAAATGCTTCCTGGATATAGAATTAGATAAAAGCATGCTTACACTAGAGATTTGAAATGCTGTATATTAAAGAACAGCAGATGACATTTCATGTGAAACCAGTTTTATTTAATACCCGCCATCATACAAATATCTTCACACTAAATTCCAGCCACTATTGTTAGCGAAACAGCAACAGACACTCAATGCATCACCATTGTTCTCTAATCTCAAAACAGCTCTTACTTATTTTCTAGCAATAAAGGAAAGTATTGTATTAAAGGGAACATTATTAAAACGGTATAAGCCACTCAATACAGAAGCAAAACAAAGGGAGCTGAGTAAGTGACATTCTGCTTGCTAAGAATCCAATGTCTGCAGGCCCTCTTCAGAGGCTTGTGCATTATACACATGACCACACAGCCCACCGCAAACCCAGCTTTAAAAACCAGTGGATCAGCTATTCCAAGCGGGTTTAACAGGCAACAGAACGGTGCTGGACTGACTCATCCCAACCTTGTCAGACTCGTAATGTGCCAGCCTGCAGCTGAGGTCAGCGTAGCCCCAGGAGAAGGTCTTGTTCCAGGCTGGGGGAATAAGAAGCTTGTTCTGTTCCACGGCCAGGATGCCTTTGTCTGTGCACACGATCTGTCCAACTGGCTCCTTGAGTTCTAGGAACAAGAACAGAAGATCCGAAAACACTTCAGAAAGAGATGGGACAAACTTCCAAACCTGACCAGTGGTGGCTTTCAATCTTTAGAGTGAATGCTTTATCTGGCTAGGTACACCCTACAGATACCTACTTTCATTTTGGGAAAACCTCTTAGACACTTCAAGATATATGATAATAATAATAATAATAATAATAATAATAATAATAATAATAATAATAATAAAATCAGTCTTTACTGACAGCTTTGGATAATATCATCTGAACACAAAAAAATCTTCAGGGGCACCTCACCTTTCATAGGGGCCAGTGACGGCCTCAGGTTGTCTAAGTGATGGAAGAAGATCCTGTCCCCAGCAGAGGCTACAGATGCTGGCATCCCCGGGACATCTCCATTGGACCTGCTCCGAACTCGCTTGGGTGGGTGAGGCTTCTTAAACAACTGGAACCAAATGAGACAAGCTTTAATCTCTTCCTCTAGAAAACTACAACTCAAACAGATACCAGCAAATACCAGCAGGCTGACATGCTCTCCACAGGTGCAACTGAGCCAGGCACTGCCCTGCATCGAGAGCACCGGAGCCAGGCACTGCCCTGCATCGAGAGCACCGGAGCCAGGCACTGCCCTGCATCGAGAGCACCGGAGCCAGGCACTGCCCTGCATCGAGAGCACCGGAGCCAGGCACTGCCCTGCATCGAGAGCACCGGAGCCAGGCACTGCCCTGCATCGAGAGCACCGGAGCCAGGCACTGCCCTGCATCGAGAGCACCGGAGCCAGGCACTGCCCTGCATCGAGAGCACCGGAGCCAGGCACTGCCCTGCATCGAGAGCACCGGAGCCAGGCACTGCCCTGCATCGAGAGCACCGGAGCCAGGCACTGCCCTGCATCGAGAGCACCGGAGCCAGGCACTGCCCTGCATCGAGAGCACCGGAGCCAGGCACTGCCCTGCATCGAGAGCACCGGAGCCAGGCACTGCCCTGCATCGAGAGCACCGGAGCCAGGCACTGCCCTCTATTAAGAGTACTGGATAGGGAATAATTTCAGTGTTGAAATTAGGAATTGGTACAACCAGCTGTCAGAAAGGCTACCTGTTTGGGTATCTGCCCAAAGTTATTGATGAATCCTATAGTAGCCGTCTCCTTGAGCGGATCATTGATGTTATAGATGTCCACCTGGCCCTCGTAGAAGAGGTGATGAAAGACATTCACAGACTCCACTGCCGAAGGGCCCTGCTGTTTGTAACCGAAGATCAGGTCTATCCATTCATGCAGGTGTGCGCTGACAAAGTCACACTCTAGTGCCTGGAATTGGAGAGCACACATTACACATTTGTACACAATCTCCATACAGTGTCCGTCACATGTGAGTTACACCTTCAAATGAACATCGATTTGACACTATTTCTACAGGAAAAAGCATTTTATACAATCCTAACATTTAACAGGTCTTGGCTACAATCCCACTCCTAAACCATAGCTGCAGAGAACTTTTCTAATGTGTCCCCTATACTGGAACAGACAAATACAATAGCACACTTTGGAACCACTTACTGTACTTCTTCAGAGAGCTTCAAATCAGTCAATAAAAGATAACAAAGTTGCTATTGCATTTGTATTTGAAAAACCGTCTCAACCCAAAAAGGCAGCCCTTCATTACCTCTCGATGTACACGGATGAACTCTCTTGGGTCCCCTTTAGCCCATGGGGGCAGTATCACATCCCCCAGCTTGGTGCCATTCTGTTTAGCACCTATTACCATTAAACACAGATAGAGAACATCAGTCACCACACAAATAGAGTCCAATTCCTACTTTTGAACAGTGATTTTTTTAGTAGCTTGTGGATGTAGCTAGCTCTTTCACAAGAAAGAGCAGTTAATAACCCTCGTAGAGCTTTGCTCTCACCTAGGTCAAAGTTGTTGGAGTTCAGGAGGAACTCGGGAAGGTAGAAGAATTCGGGGAGGAGTTCCTTGACGTCGGCCATGTTGTGTTTTGCTGCAGAATACCAGGCCTCTCGCACACTGTGAAACATTCGGTCAGCAAGGTCAAAGTGCCCACCCTGCAAAAACAAGGTTGCTTAGTTTGGGTTCTTTTTGTATTTATGTTTTATTTTCAAACTATAAATGGGTATTTTAGTTTGATGTCATTTCACTGTACACAGTGGAGTAACAATCACTTGTTTTACACAATATTTGGACTTGAACCATTACAGGAAGTCAACAGCAAGGCTACCTAAGCAATTACTCAAGGGTACCTGCCCCTCTTGAACAGCCTGCCCCTCTTGTTCGCTGCTGTTGTAGATTTAGAATACTATTATTATGGTGAGCGTTATGCTCCAAAAATTCCTGTAAGAAATGAATTGATACTCGGGTTTAATTCAATGTTGACCAAATTGTGCTGGACAGTTAAGAAACTGAACTTATTTTATACAAAACAAAACAAAACAACCCAACATAGTCTGGAAAACATTCTAGATCCACAGCATACAGTGCCTATAGAAAGTCTACACCCCCTTTCAAAATTTTCACCTTTTTTTGTTGCATTATAGCCTGGAATAGTTTTTTGGAGTATTGTAGGTAGATAAGTGGAAAAAATCCTCATTTAAATGCATGAAACTCTGAGGCACTGACACAACAAAATGTGAAAAAAGTTCAAGGAGGTTTAGACTTTCTATAAGCACTGTACATGAAAGTAGAGCTACTGGCATGTGAAGCACAAGAAGCTTCACATCCTCCCTCCTCCACACCAGTCATGGGAAATGGGCATTTTATAGGTGACAGGAAGGCAATTAGAAAAACATCCTTATTAAAACAGAAAGAACTCCACTTTCTGTACCTGCTTTTATAACCACGTTAATCTAGTGTATTTTAGCACTGAACAATAAAGTATAATACCTTCATTAACTATACAAGTAAAAAGAAAAGCATACATGGCTTGAATGTAATCATTAAGAAAAACACACTCATACCTATGAACACTCAAATTTCATTCCAAACACAGATTAGCAATGACATTAAAAACAGATCCAACAATTCCAGACAATGACCTGCAGTCTTAAGAAGATCTGGGTGAAAGGCTCCATTCTAAGCAGATAGGAAGCCACAATCATGGCAGAGGAGTAGTGTGTCCCATAATGATAGGCTGGAGTTTCACCTGGGAATTACATGTGTAAAATACATCAATAAAGCAGCCTCAATGACTATTTAACAGCATGGAAACACAATGCATCACATTAAAAGCCTGCATTCTTCTGGCTTTAATGTATTTGTTGTCTTCTCTACAAATCAAATTAGATTCTACGATACTTATTACATTTTATTACAACAAAATAGCACAGGAGTACAGTATTATTAATATTCACAGTGCCATTCCAAATGTGCAACTTTGAGTTAGTTAGACGAATGCCTGTTTTTCAACATAAAGAATATGTCTTACAATGTAATCTGCTGCCAGAACCATTGGAATGCTCAGAATGATCTTTATTGGACATTCATTTAAACAAACACTTCACCATCATAGCAATGTAGGAAAGGGTTATGAAATACAATCAGTACCAGTAGGGTCCTCCCAGTCTTTGAATCTCTTCTTATACTGGGCCAGCCTGTCATCAGTCTGTGCTCCCATTGGCTTAGACAGGTTTCGGAACGTATTGGGATTGTTGAGATCAAGTTCCTAGAAGATGTTTTAAAAACAGTTCTTTACACAGCACTGCAAAATACAGCAGGATTAAAAACAGTGCCTAAAGCTAGCGTGCATACACTTCACTCTTCATCTGTAGCAGGGGTATTTTCTAAAGCTCAGCTAGACCAAAAGATCACATTCCACTACAATAAAGGTTCAGAATTCATTAGAAAGAAGTGTGAAACTGGAGTCAACATTAATATACAATCAAAATTCAGCAGAAAGGAGGGAGCCAACATTAATATACAAGTCGCCTGTGTTTTCAACAACCCATCCCTCAGAACTAACTACACATTGGTTAAACTCAGATGGTCACTTAAATGTCTTGTCCAGAATCTCCCAATGAATAATGCAGCCGTTTCTTTTATTACCTCTGAATCATAGTCGGCAAGGATCCATGGGAAGACTGGATACTGCATGAGGTCATTGTAGGACCTGCCAGCCAATGTATTCAGATGCATCAGATACTGGAAATTGCTGATCTCTCCTCTCTGTAGGAGACAAAGGAAAGGGTCACTCCCAGTGCTGGTGATACTAATTCATCCAGTCTGTCCCTGCATCATTTGTGATATAAAACAAAAATACATCAACTCTTAAGAGCCTGAAGTAAAACCATGAACTTACCTCCCATCTCTGTGTCACAGACCTCTCTCCAACCAAGGTACTCAGCAGACCAGAACTAAGGATAACAAAGTATATACACTGAAAAGATTCACATTTTACTTGACAGGAATATGCACTTTATGAATGCTTCATAATCTAGAAAACTGTGTTTGAGTCAGCTCTGACAGCTATTTCCTTACTGTCAATAAGAGTCGCTTCAGTGTTAGGGTTCTGGTAACTATCTATTAAACAGTGATCGTCAATGCAATAAGAGTCGCTTCAGTGTTAGGGTTCAGGTAACTATCTATTAACCCTTTGTTGTCCATTTATTCAGCGCTTGTCAGACGTGCCAGGTCCAATTTATTTTCACACATGCTGTTTATTTTACATGCGCCGTTTAAAATATATATTTTTTCAAAGTAAAACAGGTTTAAAAGGCATTGAATCGCAAAAGGACACTATCTCTGCTTGACTATCTCCATTCAAGCCCCACCCCTTGTTCACTGTATTTTTCACATACCTCTTTATAGACGTGCATAATGAGAAATCCTCTCCTGAACACTCGTTTTATCACCAAACTTCTCAATAATGCGATCCAAGTCATTACTTTATTATACAAACTCTCAAAAAGCTCTGCAAATGTCGGTGATATTCTTTGAGCGCTGGATGCAGAAGCAGCTATCTCCTTTGTTTATGTCAGTGTTATCTCTGTAGTGCATGGGGCTATGAGATACACCCTTTTTTTCGGCTTCATTCAACTCCTATCGGTCTAACTTGACCACTGAAAGGTTTTCTCTGCTTTTTCCAGACAAAAAAAGGACTAGAGACCTGTGCTTTACGTCTTTTTGAAGATATCGGACAGGGTCTGACATCGGACTGGAAAGGGAAAATTGGAATTGAAAATTGGACCGCAAAGGGTTAAATAACATAACTGCAATAACAGTAGCTTCAGTGTTAGGGTTCAGGTAACTGTCTGTATCTGGTCTGCATGTACTCAGGTAATCTGCATGTATTCAGATAGTCTGCATGTATTCAGATAGTCTGCAGGTCAGCATGTAGTGTATTCAGATAGTCTACATGTATTCAGATAGTCTACATGAAGATACATTCAAATATGTTTAAAAAATATTTAATTACACTGGTTAAAGCAAAATCAGCTGTGTGAGTGAATTAGACTACTGGACTCATAGGAACAGCAGCTGTGTGAGTGAATTAGACTATTGGACTCATGGAAACAGCAGCTGTGTGAGTGAATTAGACTACTGGACTCATGGAAGCAGCAGCTGTGTGAGTGAATTACACTATTGGACTCATGGAAACAGCAGCTGTGCGAGTGAATTAGACTACTGGACTCATGGGAACAGCAGCTGTGTGAGTGAATTAGACTACTGGACTCATGGAAACAGCAGCTGTGTGACTGAATTAGACTACTGGACTCATGGAAACAGCAGCTGTGCGAGTGAATTAGACTACTGGACTCATGGGAACAGCAGCTGTGTGAGTGAATTAGACTACTGGACTCATGGAAACAGCAGCTGTGTGACTGAATTAGACTACTGGACTCATGAGAACAGCAGCTGTGTGAGTGAATTAGACTATTGGACTCATGGGAACAGCAGCTGTGTGAGTGAATTAGACTTTCCATGAAGATGCACCAGGCACCAGCACCACGATGGGTTTATGAGAAATGTAATGAGAGAGGGGGGATGGGGGAGATATTGCAGCCTTGAACTACAGGATGACTGCCAGTGATGTCTAGCTCATGACAATAGCTTTAAGAAAGAAAGAAAAGGTCTGTTTAAGAAACAGAAGTGGCTATATAAAGACTTCCCAGTGTTTCTCTTTTATACTAGGAATACATACCCCTGCTCTACACTGGTGTTCGGGCGCTGACCAGAAACCGACTCTGAACTATCAGCTAGTGAAGGCACAACAGCCAGAAACCTGGAAGAAAGGAAACAAAACAGGAATTATTCAAAGAGCTAGGTGAAAAAAAACTGAAAAGAAGAAGTAAAAAAATATCGAAAACATAAGCTTAAGAGTTACCTCTGGTACACTTTATTTCTAATCCCTTTCTGGAATGCCAAGAGGTAATTTCGACCATCACCTGAAAATACTTCGACTGCAATGGGCTGAGAAAAAGAAAAAGAAAAGAATATCAGTATCAGCAGCAGAGTGCATGATGGACAACGCAACACAAAGCCAAACTAACAGCTCAATATTTAATTACACTGATTAAAACAAAATCAGCTGTCTGCTCTTCCTCTAAATGCAACACAATACATACACATAAGAGGGGAGGATGATCATCAATTACACACATTGCAGAAGCGGGAACTGGAAACGTAATATAAGAAGTTCCCTTCTACTGCATCACTCCTCTTACCTGCAGGAGGTACCTTCGCTTGTGCACTTCTTTGATGTCTTCATAAGCAAAAATACTGCAGGTTCTCTTGAGCTGGCTTTGACCTTGCCTGGCCCCTCTGGGAATAATAGCTTCATGCATGCTTACAAAAACAAGGTCAAAAGCACACAGCACAGTGGTTATTCTAGTTACTATGAGGCCACAAGATCTAGGGCAACTTTGTAACTGATGCTTTATAGCCAACATTTTAAATACTGAGCAAGATAAAAATGAATGCAATGTATGAAGAAAATAGAGAGAAACTCTGTATTAAATAAAATGTAAAAATAGGTAGATTTAATAGGAAGGTTTTTATTCTACACGAAATAATTTACGGTTATAATACATGCAGCCTTTATTTTCATTTCTACAAACACTGCCCGTATGCAGAACTGTACCGATTACACTGTGTAACAAAAAAAATAATAATTTTTTGTTCCAGGGTAGTAAGTGTTATTTCCTAATTGCTTATGCCTCAAAAGTATAGAAAATGGCTATTATTCCCCACAAACTTTGCTTTTGTGACCAGGACAGTGATATTTCAAAATATCACTATTTCCAATGGGAAAATGGGAAAATGTGTGTCTTTTCGTTCACATAAAGTCAGAAAAAAACAACATATGAATCCAAATTAACATGTATTTATACTAAAGTAATACAAAGATGACTACAAAAGATTTAGAAGTGAGTAGTTTTTCGAGATTTACAATTATACTGTATTTATACTGTAATAGCCATGTTCTATACTTTTGAGGCATAAGCAATTAGGAAATAACACTTACTACCCAGGAACAAAAATTGCGTTACATAGTGTTAGCAGTGGTCTTGAGATCTTGTATATTGTGCATGTTGCTTCAATAAAATACATCAACTTCAACATTTCCTGTTTCATCTGTGGAGCAGTACAGCTGACAGAAGCATTGTTTGATCTAATATGTTTGAAAGAATTTCAGTATGGAGCCATGGAAGTGAAATGCACTTACTCTGGTGGCAGCGTCTCAATGTCCCTGATCTCTCTGGTGACTGTCATTGTGAAGCCATCAATCACATAGAAATGCTCTTTTCCAAACAACAGGAGGCCCTCGCTGGTGTCAAGCCCTTGAACTCGCGCACATCTGTACATATGCTGAATCTAAATGCACAAACATTAGCTTTTTTTTTTTTTAATACATATTACTATTCCACATACATGACATTGCAAGCCGTGGTTTTCAGTTCTCTCCTAACAAAACGTCTTTGTTCTCTAATTTTAACACATGGCGCTTCCTGTCAAAGGTCTCTGCCGGGCATAATGCAAACCCCTCTGTATAACACGCAGGTGCACACACACACACAGGTACACACACACGTGCACACACACACATGAATGCACGAATGACAGTGAGAAGGATCTGATGCAGACAGCATGAATGATAGTGAGAAGGATCTGATAGAGATAACGAATGACAGTGAGAATGATCTGATAGAGAAGCATCAATGACAGTGAGAAGGATCTGATACAGAGAGCATGATTGACAGTGAGAAGGATCTGATACAGAGAGAGCATCAATGACAGTGAAAAGGATCTGATACAGAGATCATGAAAGACAGTGAGAAGAATCTGATGCTGATTCAGACACATGTTGTGGAATTCTAGACTTCAAACAGGTTCTTTCTGTTCCTTGTTCCACACCAACATGTTTGAGTACCTGGTGCTGTGCATTACCTTCTCCCCCTCTTCCAGCAGCCGTAGCAGGGTGCTGTTGTTGGTCTTCTCCTCCTCGTCCATTGCGCAAGCCTCCAGGAGCTGCTCCTGCATCTGGTCCTGGCTGTCCTCGTCCGGCCCCTCGGCCGTGGAGCGGGAACGCCTCAGAGGGGGCTTCACAAGCCCTGAGACAGAGGGACAGCACATCAAACA
This sequence comes from Polyodon spathula, assembly GCF_017654505.1. NCBI lineage: Eukaryota > Metazoa > Chordata > Actinopteri > Acipenseriformes > Polyodontidae > Polyodon > Polyodon spathula. Next base: position 33,282,399 of record NC_054534.1, read on the forward strand.
CAGAACCACAATCCACAAGACCTGAGACAGAGAGACAGCACATCAAACACAGAACCACAATCCACAAATCCTGAGGCAGAGGCAGAGGGACAGCATATCAAACACAGAACCACTCTCCCCAAGCACTGAGACAGAGGGACAGCACACCAAACACAGAAAATCAATCCACAAGCCCTGAGACAGAGAGACAGCACATAAAACACAGAACCACAATCCACAAGCCCTGAAACAGAGGGAAAGCACATCAAACACAGAACCATAATCCACAAGCTCTGAGACAGAGAGACAGCACATCAAACGTTGAACCACAAGCTGTTCTGAAGTTAAAGACTCCTGCAGGTAAGGAACCTGTCTGCTCTTTGATTAGACAAGCTGTTCTGAAGATGATAAAGACTCCTGCAGGTTAGGAACCTGCCTGCACTTTGACTAGACGAGCTGTTCTGTCAGCAGTTACCTTTAACTTTGGCGATGGTATCCTCCCCTTGCTCGTGCTCATGCTGAGTGGTCTCCCTCACTGAAGTCTGCTCCATGGAGTGCTGATACATGCCAGGGTTTCCAGAGAGCAGCCGCATGAAGTACTCTTTACTGTCGTAACTTACCGCTCTTCGGTAGCGGGTCGGTTTCTGAGGATACATGATGAGAAGATGACATTTTTTTGTATCTTTTTGCTTTTCCACTGAAACAGAGCAGCAAGAATCTGGTCCACACTTGCCCTGCACAGTGCATTATTAACATATTACAACACCAATACATTAAAAAAACAAACATATACATATCACGATACTGTACTAAGGAAGTTGGTGAGTAACCTACATCCCACCACGGCTGTACATTGAAAATTACAGCTTTTAGTGTGATGAGAAAGGCATGTTTAATCATGAAGTGCTTCCCCAGATATATGTGTAAATGTAAGGTTGACATGCAGGTGGGCGATATACAGACAGATAGACCCAGATTTACTCACAACCTGAAATTCTCAGCTTATGCTAAATTATGTTAATACCAAGTTTCACAAAAGTTGGACAAGTTGTTCTCCAGATAGATGGAAAATGTGTGACGTGTGAGAGACATTCAGTGCCTGTAGGGACGTAGGTCTGCCTCCACTATATCCCCTTCATAAGGGATTTCATAAGAACTGGCCAAAGCTGCTCTCTTCTATATATCCAGTCCTCCCAGTATTACTGAAGAAAGCAACGGGCACAATCCTGACTGGTTTCTGTTGGTTCTGCTTCTAGTCACAGATAAGCAGATTTAGCAGGGGCCTTGAAAACTCGCGTGGACAACTGATTTGTTTTCATTGTTTGCACGTATTGTTTTCAATCCCTTTCTCTGCACACTTGATGAGTAAATATGAGCCATGCTTATTTTCCTCAGAAGAGCTGCTTTCATTTGTTAATTAAGCCTATGATGTTTGACAATATACTGTACAGCTTTTATATCCACACGCAAACAGTGCAAGCTTTCTACACACAGGCATTTTCAAATTGCAACAAACAGCTGGTAATACTTCTGAGAGGCCCACAATCCATACAGGTCATTAGTAAGCAATTATGCTGATAATATGTACTTGGTCAGCCAGGGTGTCCTCGGCTCACTTTGCTGTTTCCTTGAACATTTCCCACAGGGCGGTTTATTTGGCTTGGCTAATGGAATCTTGTTTACTGCTCCATGCCCATTGCACGTCTCCACCCTCTACCCTCAGCTATCCATGCCAACATAAAAACAAGTAGCACACCACTGCAGTGCACAGAAGGGAGCTGCCCATCGTTGCAGTGCAGAGCTCCAAGAACCAAACAGCTGATTTTCCTGACTGAGTCCTACACAGGGGTCAGCAACACCAGTCACTGCAACTACAAATCAATAGAGACTGTCCTCCAGGTGAGGAAATACATGATGAACTCCGACCAGCAAGGAAAATAAATGAACAAACAAGTTAAATCAGTCACAGAATCCCCCAACACAGCTGAAATGTAAATTCAGAGATTTGAGCATCATGATAAAGTTCATGATCATGACTTACATCCACTATACGCCCATCAATCACAACTGGAGAAGTGGCCCTCCAGATTCAAATAAACTCTAACCAATACAACAAAACTGTATAAGTGGTCCTCTAGATTCATATAAACTCTAACCCAAACAACAAAACTGGATAAGTGGTCCTATAGATTCATATAAACTGTAACCCATACAACAAAACTGGGTAAGTGGTCCTCTAGATTCATATAAACTCTAACCCATACAACAAAACTGGATAAGTGGTCCTCTAGATTCATTTAAACTTTAAAGTGTAACACACACCAAAATCAATCACCAGCCCCACCATGTATTGTTTTAAAGCCATCGTGCAGCTTGATAAATCACTGCCTCTGGTCTGGTCAAGCAGCACTTTTTCCTGTTGAAGAACCACAGTTCAATCGACATACAAAGGCATGTCAGGCTGATCACTTGTTGTGACAAACTGGAAAGGATATTAGAAAACACAGGTGGCACACGCGAGTGAAAGAAGTCTGTTCAGTGTCTTTAGTAAGATGAGTCTTGAACCCTTACACAGAGATACACCCGATGTGCACAACCCTGCAGTGCTGACTCATTCACCAGGGATGGACTTTTCAAAACAGTAATTGGCCATACAATACAGTAACCCTACAGTACAATATACAGGCCACATTTAGAATAATAATACGTTCTATTGATGCTTACTGGACTGCTGGTCTCCTGATCGCCGTCTGGAATGTAGGGGTAGTGGACGTAAAACATGTCATTGCGAACCATCTTCTTCCTCATGCGGCAAGGCCCTTCAGTCATCTCCAGCAGAAACTTGTCCAGGTGGGACCCGATGGGTGGCCCCCACAGGCCCCTCTCCCTTAGGAGCTCGTACTCAATCTGAGCCCACTCCTCAGAGACGTACTTCAGAACATTCTGCTGTCGCTGAGTGGAGCAGGACACATATTATTTTTATTACAGCAATATTGAATCATTACAAACCAGTAGAGCACGGAATATACAGTTGTCATACAGTGTAGGTTAGCATAAGAAAGTATTCAAGCTGTAGACTGGAGTGATGCAGCTGAAATAGATGTAATACAGTGTAAGTTAATCTAAGAAAGTATTCAAGCTCTAGACTGAATTGATGCAGTTGATATAGATGTAATGCAGTGTAGGTTAATCTAAGAAAGTATTCAAGCTGTAGGATGAATTGATGCAGCTGATATAGATGTAATACAGTAAATTACATAGCATACCTCCTGATATTCTTTATACTGCATGGCCACCAAATCCCGCACAACAGCAATATGAGTGAACATCCACTGAAACGTCTCCTGGGGTCAAATATCATTGGGATTTTAGACATACAAAATTCACTACTGATCTGCAGGTTTGTTCCAGTTAAACAGAAAGTCAACAACAGCAATGAGCTAGAAATACAACACACCCTAGAAGGGTCAGTAGTGGACTGCTATTAACATCGAGTGCTCAATTCTGAAATCTATATTGATCAAGTTGAAATAGTTATTCGTGCCATGAAGAGACACCATGATCTACATTCATTGTATGTACTTGTGACACAATTACACACACACAATCTCCATATCCCTTATCCAAGTGGTTCTTTAAATAAATGTAAGAATATAACAGACATAGTTCCATATTATTCCTACACTCCCATATACTCAAGAACTTGTACTGAAGAATGTTTAATCACAAGTGGACAAGTGGTTCTCAAGATAGATGTATCTCAGTTGTGTGACATACATAGGTACCAACGTCATTACTACATGCCTGTTGTCAGGGGTTTGAGTTGCCACTGGGCGATAACTAAACTGCTTTTTATTACTGATATGCACAATACACTTTATACTTGGAGTAAGCAACATGGTTTTACAGTACTGTGGAGAGTTTGATATATAATGCACAGCAGCCTATACCTGTGCAGAGAGGTTATTCTTGTTTAATGCAGTCTCCTTCCTGTTGCGCCTGGATCCAGTGAGCTTGGAAAGACCGAAGCCACTGCTGACTCTGGACAGCTTGGACTGTGTGACCGGAGCGATAGCCTCGCCTCTGCTTATGCACTTCTTCTCATGGGCTGTGCAGGTAAAGAGCACAGTCAAATACATGGCACCCTCAGCAGGAACTATAGGTCAAGCATTTCAAAAGCAAGGAAACATCATTAGCATCCCAATACAATATAAGTTAGACTGAAAAGTTGGGTTCAGATCCCCTTGCCAGAATCAAACTGATTTAGATACCTGCCTAAATGTCAGCCGAGCCGAGCTCCCAAGTTCTAATCATGGAAGCAATTCTTCATTCCAATGTCTGTATTATGCAAATTACGGGAAACGTTCTCAAGGATTGTATGACTCTGATTGGCCAACAGATCATAAAGGACATATGTATTATTTTGTAATGTATAATGAAAGGCAACAGTCAGGCCTGCCACAGTAAATGTATCAGCTGTTGAAGCAGCTCTATTGCCCTATAGGAGGCAGTGTGGTGTGTTGCCTCACCCAGGTAGTTCTGCCAGTTCTTCAGAGCAGCCTCTTCAATGTGTGCTCGGGCCGTGGCAATGTCAATGTGCCCGCGATCGTTTGTGGGCAGAGGCACTTTAAATATATCCTCCAGTGCCTGCTTCTTACTGAGAATGAGCTCCGTCCACACTCTGTTCACTGCTTTCAGCAGAAGCTGCCGTCCTAGTGAAGAAAAAACAAACACGGGGGCAAAGAGAAACTACATCTTTGAAATCCATAAAGCAACATTTCCTGAGATCATCAATCCTAGAAACCAGTAAGAACATATAGATCAACTGACTAGAATACAAACCTCTTAATTTCTGATGACTAGAAACAAAGCTTGTTAGAGTTACATTTTAAAAAGAATATTGACATACTCTTTTATTAAATACACAACACAGGTTGGCTACTGTGAAATCTTTACTGTAGTTACTTTTATCATTAGTCTCATTAAATAAATATTTTTAAAAACACACATAGACTTGCCCTACTCAATGTGCAACTTCTTTCAAATGCAGGTATTAAAGTTACACTTGGATTCATTACTTAACTGAGAAGATACCTACCTTCACTAACATCTTGACTGTGAAGGACATCTGGTTCAATGTCAGAGGGCATCGTGATGTGCCACGTTGTCATTCTAGCTTCTGCCTCCAAGCCAAATCCATCCACACTGCTGGTAAAAGCAGACATGGAGCGAGTTCAATGAGTATGAACACATTTCATTGGGCAATTTCCTTGGAGCACATCTTTATTTATTTATTTATTTCTGTATTTTTAATATAGTAGTTGCCAATTGATTTTTACCCAGTTTTTCTCCCAATCTGAAATAGCCAATTATTTTAGGCTCAGCTCACCACTACCACTTGGGAGCGGCGAAGATGAACACATGCTGTCCTCTGAAGTGTGTGCCGTCAGCCAACCACTTCTTTTCACTCTGCAGGCCCACCATGCAGCCACCTCAGAGTTACAGCATCGGAGGACAACGCAGCTCTGGGCAGTAAACTGTCAAGCCTGCAGGTGTCCAGCCAGTCCACAGGGGTCGCTGGTGCGCAGTGAGCTGAGGACACCCTGGCTGACCTAAGCCTTCCCCACCCAGGCAACGCTCGGCTAATTGCGCGCTGCCCCTTGGGAGCTCTCGTCCACGGTCGGCAGTGGAATAGCCTGGACTGGAACCGGAGACCTCCAGCCTCCACGTGGAGCGCCTTTACCGCATGTGCAACTCGGGAGCCTACACTATACAACATAAATGGTCAACTATCACACATCAAACCAAGCAGACAAATGTTTTGAGTGTTTAAAGTGAAGGCTGCTCAGAACAGCATTTCCCATGGTTAGAAAGCGTGCAACCTACATGTGTGGGGATTGTAGTGAATTCTACACATATTTGCATGTGTAGGCTATAGAAACTACCGACACTGGTATTCTCTTCAGTGTACTTCAGACACACCAACTACTATTGTTTGTGCTGCCACTTTATTACAATGGCTGGTGTCTAAATATTCAAAATATATCTCTTAACATTTCCAATAAGGTTTCCCTGATTACTATTGCTCCACTGTATAAGACAGATACCCCTGAAAAAGCTGAGCCAGCCCAGCGATCCTCACCTCCCTGCATGGAGGCTGATGAAGCAGTGTGCCAGGCAGCCCAGGAACTCCTGATCGTGGTTCCCGGGGCCCAGAAGGAGGTTCCTGTTGACAGTGAGGACCCGGAGTGAGTCCAGGAGAGCCACCTGCTGTGGGACAGTCTTGTGGGGTCTGGAGAGTTGATAAAGGATGGTCCTGTTCAGGTCGTGGTAGATGGAGTCCAGCGACAGACCTTGAGATCTTCTCTTAGACTTTAGAAGCAAAAAAAAAAATGTTTCTGAGTTGGCCTGAAGTCAACTCTTTGAAGGTCAAAACCTTTGAAGCATATATTTCGGAAGAACAAGTTACATTTGTATTTGTTCAAGAGATTTGCCCCAATTCTTCATTGTTTTTGGTAGTGATTTTATATCATACATCTTGTCTAAGCTCCATCCAGCATGTTAGCCAAAGGTTGGTAAATATAGGACAGGTTTCTCTTTGCATCCATCCGCCACTTATCAGAGGTGTGCAATTTTTGAAAAAAACTTGTTGTCCAAGGGACAAAATGCTAGAAAAAGATCTACTTGCCCCCTCCCCGTCGCACAAAACTTACATAAAAAATAGAATATAACTTGAAGGATTTTGGTTTTATTTAACTGTGAACACAATCACTCAATTAGTGATTACCCTTGTAGTCTGACTGGTTCAATACATTCTTCAAGATACACAAAAGGTTCTCTGTGACCTCACCTCACCTCAGCAAATTTATAACATAACTTTCAGTGCAGTTTGAAATGTATTTGCTAGTATATTTAAATAACATATTAAGAGTACAACTATAATAAGCAATACTTAGAAGTTATTCAAATATAAAAATAGCTTCTGCCAGTTTTTTTCCACTCTTTCTCTATATGGGGAATCCAACTCCTGATGTACAGGTGTTTTAGTTTGTTGCATCACAGATACAAAATCATTGCCAACTATTACTGCTGCTTTGTGGAATTCTGATTTTTCTTGATGTTCTTTCAGTTTTGTAACTGTGAACCCTAGATTTTTTTTTTAATTAAAATTTAGTCGTCTCCAATTTTTGGTGTGCCTAATTGTTCTAATCTGTATCCTTGGCTCACCGCTTGCAGCCCCACTGCCAACTCGAGGAGCGGAGGCTGAAGCACAAGTCCTCCGAGGCACGCTCCTGCCAATCCTTTATTTTTCGCACTACGGATCCACAGCAAAGCCACAGATAAGTTTCTCTGCATTTTTTACCAAAATGCATGCAATATTTACTGCAAAGATAAAATATTTATATTTAATATAAATATTTGTTTATTTCTGTCCAGTCTCTGTTCCGCTCTGAATGGCTAGGGGTCGCTGTTAGTCATGTCAGTGGTCCCTTAGCAGGCTATTGTAGTTTCAATGTCAGTCATTTCATCTTACTCTGACAGATCTCGTTGACTGAAAAAGTGCTAGAATGCTCTCATTCGTTTAAATGACTGTCAATCATCAATACCTGTAGTGACTGTGCACTTTCATTTGCCAGCTACGGCACCTGTCATTGAAAGCACCTAGTTTGAAATTAGCGGGTTAAGGTGCAGGTAGCTTTTGCTATAGGTATACAGTGACAGTTACTAGTTTGAATTACAAAAATTATAAAACACAATTTCTTCTAATCAGCTAATTCTCTAGTGACTATGCTGTTTTTTTAAACTTTTCTATTAAGAAAGCAGACCTGTATCACTTATTTAACTCTTTGCAGTCCTATGTCGTACCAGGTGATAAAATTACTGATCAGGGGAGGATTTATCTGTATGCACGTCTATAAAGAGGTATGTGAAAAATACAGCAAACAAGGGGTGGGGCTTGGCTGGAGATACAGTACCGAGTGTCCTTTTACGATTCAATGCCTTTTAAACCTGTTTTACACAAAAAAATATATATTTTAAACAGCGCATGTGAAAATAAATTGGACCTGACGTGTCTGACAAGCATTGAATAAATGGACTGCAAATGTGTCACATGGACAGTGTAAAGAGGTGTCTGCAGAACTTTGAAATTAACTCTAACCCTTTGAGGTCCTATGTCTGACCAGATCCAACATTACAATTTTGCCTTTCCAGTCCGATATCATCAAAAAGACGTAAAGCACAGGTCTCTAGTAGTTTTTTCTCTGGAAAAAGCAGAGAAAAAGCAGAAAAAACCTTTAAAAACTGACAGGAGCCAAATGAAGCCAAAAAGATAAAAAGAAAAAAAGAGGGCATATCTTAGCAATACAGATAGCCCCTGCACCACAGAGATAACACCGATACAAACAAAGGAGATAGCTGCTTCCGCATCCAGAGCTCAAAGAATATCACAGACATTTGAAAAGCTTTTTGAGATGTTATAGTAATAAAATAATGACTTGGATCACATTATTGAGGAGTTTGGTGATAAAATGAGTGACCAGGAGAGGATTTATCAGTATGCATCTATAAAAGTATGTGAAAAATACAGCAAACAAGGGGTGGGGCTTGGCCGGAGATGCAGTACTGATGTCCTTTTGCTATGCAGGGCCTTTTAAACCTGTTTTACTCTGAGATTTTAAACAGTGCACGTAAAATAAACAGCGCATGTGAAAATAAATTGTACCTGACGTGCCTGACCGCTAAGGGTTAAACTATTTATCCCAAACATGTAGATTAAACGCTCTCTTAAACAAAAGATAACATCATATGCAAACTGTAGGACAGTGCACTTTATTAATAGTAATTAACTTTATTACTGTAAGAAAATAAATTAAAAAGGAACAGGACTAGCTTCGCTGGCTGTATTCCGGTCATCGACGAATGCAAAAAGCATTTCTTAAATACAGCCATGAGCATGATGTCATCGACGATTGCAAAAGCATTTCTTAATATAGCTGGTCGGCAAGAAGCTTCTTAGCTGTCCAATGAGCTGAATGCATTCCCTCAAACCCACTACAAGAAGCTTTCTAGCTGTCCATTGAGCTGAATGTATTCCTTCACACCCACTACAAGAAGCATCCTAGCTGTCCAATGAGCTGAATGCATTCCCTCACACCCACTACAAGAAGCTTTGTACCTGTCCAATAAGCTGAATGCATTCCCTCACACCCACTACAAGAAGCTTCCTAGCTGTCCAATGAGCTGAATGTACTCCTTCACACCCACCACAAGAAGTTTCGTACCTGTCCAATGAGCTGAATGATAAAATCCACAACCATCTTGGACTCCCTGTTGAACATTCCCTGCCAGAGCTTGTCCACGACTCGTTGAGTGAAATAAAACACATTGTTCACCAGGACCTGGTAACTTCCTTTGCTTGTGATAGGCAGAGAGGCATCTTCCCCTGGAAGAGGATGGGAAAGATCAATTAGAAAACACAACTTCACAGACACTGCAGTAGAATCAACATACATATATATTATTCCTGGTTTTATTAACGACTAAGGTGACCAGACGTCCAGTTTTGGACGGGACAGGCACACTTTTGGAACACTGGCCCCAGTGTCCTCAGAACCTTTCTGGGGACACTCATCTTGTTCCGTTTTATTCCGTGAGCACACAGAATATTGTATTTTCATGCAGGCTGCTGTGTTACCATATCTAACTTATTACAGTACAATAACACTTGATGTGACTAAAGCAAAGGTTGAATGACCAGTAGCATTAACAAGCAGCTGTACAGCGCCATGTAAAACTGGAAAATTACTGAACAGTCAACACTCATATTTGCAACCAATCAGGGAATTGGGGGTGGGTTTATCCACCGACTGTTGTAAAACGAACTGGTGTCTATCTTCGTCTGAATCATCACTCCCAATACTAACAATAACGATTCATACAGGTACCATTGTATTGTGATGGAACTATTTTCTTCATCCACGATATTTGTATATCTGCATGCAAATGACTTCGCTTTGTGTGTAGCTATAGGCGACAATTGTGAAAATCAACACTGGTCGTATCAGATCACCATGCCGTATTTACAACACAGTGCACTGAAGCTCGTCGTGGTTTGAAAACTTTGTGCATCAAAATAGCCCCTCACAACAGCAATAGGAGAGACTGTGAATATGGCAAAAATATTTGGAAATAAAGTCTATATTCACTTTCAGTTCATCACAGGTACCTTCTGAGAAACGTATGTTACTGAATACAAAACAGTTATTTTCACATTTGGAAAAGTCATGCTGTAAAATTCAGAACATTTATTTCTTTAGATACACAGCAGGTATTCCTCATGGACTTCTCTGTACTTTGCTCCATTCATTTTCCCTTCTATCCTGACAAGTTCCCCAGTCCATGCCGATGAGAAACATCCCCATAACATGATGCTGTCACCACCATGCTTAACAGTAGGGGTGGTGTTCTTTGGGTGATGCACTGTGTTGGGTTTGCGCCAAACATAACACTTTGCATTTAGGCCAAAAAGTTCCATTTTAGTTTCGTCAGACCACAAAACGTTTTGGCACATGGCTACAGAATCTCCCAAGTGCTTTTTTGCATATTTCAAACTGGTTTCAAGGTGGGCTTTCTTGAGTAATGGCTTCCTTCTTGCCACCCTACCATACAGGCCAGACTTGTGGAGTGCTTGGGATATTGTTGTCACATGTATACTTTGATACTGGCCTCTTGGTAGCCTCTCTGATCAGTCTCCTTCTTGCTTGGTCATCCAGTTTGGAGGGACAGCCTGATCTAGGCAGTGTCTTGGTGGTGCCATACACCTTCCACTTCTTAATAATCGTCTTGACCGTGCTCCAAGGGATAGTTCAAGGTCTTAAATTTTTTTTTATACCCTGATCTGTGCCTTTTAACCACTCTGTCCTGGAGTTCTTTTGAAAGCACCTTGGTGCTCATGAGTCTTTGCTTTGAATGCACTACCCAGCAGAGGGAACCTACAGGAACTGCTTAATTTATCCTGAAATCATGTGAATCACTACAATTTAACACAGGTGGAGGCCACTTAACTTGGTGTGTGATTTTGAAGGCGACTGGTTACACCTGAGCTAATTTACGATTGCTATTACAAGGGGGGGTGGACACTTATCCAACCAAGCTATTTCAGTTTTTATTTTTAATTAATTTTCTACAAATCTGTAGAATATTTTTTCATTTGGAAGTTGTGGAGTAGGATGTATAGATAAATGAAAACCAAAAAAACCCCAACTATTTTAATGCATTTTAATTCCAGGCTACAAGGCAACAAAAGGTGAAAATTTTGAAAGGGGGTGTAGACTTTCTATAGGCACAGTATAATGAGTATATCCTGCGAGTGCACTACTCCAGAGAACACACTGAATTCTCAATATATTGCAGTATATCCTGTGAGTGCACTACACTAAGTGCACTAGACCAGAGATCACAGTGAATTCTTACCCAGAAGGACCTCAGCCGCGAGCAGGTGCTCCATCACACTGCCCACGATGGAAGTCTGAAACTCTTTTTGTTGGGTTCTAGTTGACCTTTCTGGTGAAGCCTTCCAAAAAAGAACACATTTATTAAAAACAACAATACAAAAACAATTACAATAAAAAGTGTCCCTAACATACATCCCCACCACTGTGTGTAAACATACCCCAGAATTCTGATAAACTTGCTAAATAATCTCCTTCTCGAGTTCATAACAATTTGACTAGTGGTTCCATATTTTGTGTGTGTGTATATATATATATATATATATATATATATATATATATATATATATATATATATATATATATATATACACACACACATATATATATATATATATACACATCAAAATACAAGTGAGACAGACATGCAGAGACGGACACTCAATATAGACATCTCCACTGCAAGTTTAACCACAACTGGACCAGCGGCCCTCTATAGATGTGTAAAACTCTGTAAAAAGTGTGACACACAGTATAAGTTCCTTTCTAGGTGTAAAAATAAGTAAAGAGCATTCTGTTTACTTTCAAATAAATTGTTCAAGTACAACTAACCCTCTGAAACACCTCACCAGTCATTTCCAAATGAGTTTTTTCCCACAATGAGTTGCAGAAGAAAACGGGACACCGTAAAAGACTATGAGCCAGAAAAAACCCCACAGAAGGCTGAAATAGCTCCTCACCTCCAGCAGAAGGTCAATGATGGGAGTCTGCTTGCTGGCTGGTGTCAGGCAGAGGTTGTCCATGATGAGGACTCTCATGAAGTCAAACACATATTTCTTGGCCGGGTGGTTGGTCAGATAGGTCTTTAACCCCACATTGCAGTATTCAGACTGGCTGCGGTTCATGCCAGTGTCGGCAGTTAAGGTTTTAAACTCTTCTGCAGGAGAGCCAACTTCATCATCTAGATCACTGACCTGAGGAGAGACAAACAACAGCAACAACAAGAAATAAAGTAACCCTTAGAAAGCTCAGTCTAAGAGCAGAGCATGTAAGTGCAAACTGAAAATCCTCTAATCATGCATGTGTTCTAATTACTGAATCCACTAGGCATACATAAGGGAGTTGAGAAAGCCTCACATGTAAGCAGAGAGCTTACCTTTAGAAGCTGCATGATACTGGGAGCACATCTTAGAGATTTTTGTGCCTTCAGAAGTTACGTGATACTGGGAGCACATCTTTAGAGATTTCTGTGCCTTCAGAAGCTGCATGATACTGGGAGAACAGCTTTCCCCTCAATGCAGCGGCTGCACTACCCATTGTGTACATTTAGATAGTATATTTAACAATACACAAATATTTCTAAAGACATTTCAAGTTAAATTGTGTACCATCTCTGAATAGGGCCGGATGTTGAAAGGGAAGACTGTGGCTGCCAGTGCACAGAGGAATTCGGGGCTGATCCACATTGGAGCTAGATCTGGAACATTGTGATACAGATAGCGGAAGAACTGCATGAGAGTGACGGGGTACTCCCGCAGCCACGACCCCTCCTCCTCAGACTGCCACGGCTGGAAAACACACACAAGCAGGATCGCAAACAGAACTGTGCCGCCAACACTGAACATTTAAACTGCTCTCTTCTACGGGATAGAGATGCTAAATAAACATTCCCTCTGTTAAAAAGGGGCTTGTCTGGTAATCACAAGCCTTGGTTTCAGGTGGATTTATACATGTGCAGATAGTAAAAAATATTTTCTTATCAAATATATTTAACTATGATTCTAGATTGACTATTGTTAAATAGTGTTTCCCATCTGTACACTGCACACCCCTGCAAGTAGCACACTTACTAGATTGAGCATGCTCCTGAGCATCCCGAGCAGTAAGAAGGCAGCCTCGGTGCAAACATTATGAATCGATCCCACCGCAGGTCCACTGGAAGCAGGAACTCCAAAAATAAATGTCCAGATGGAGTCTAGATCAAACTACAAAGATAATACTAATTAATGAAAACTGATTGGTGTAACTTAGCACTGGCAATATTTATGAAGCACTAGGTTGTCAGTAAATGTACAGGATGCCAATATATTTATTGGCACTGAAATGCTTTATAAATCAGCCCCAATATGAGTATCTGATATCCCTGCAATGAGGCAGCACTAAGGGTCTTACTTACAGACGCTGGGATTCTCTGGGATTAAAGCTTTGGAACAATGAAAACAAAATCATTTTTACTGAGCAAAAGAGAATAGAAATGGACTTCAAATCTTCAAACCAAGTTTATTAACCCTCTAACCCCCAAGACCACCACCAACATACATGCACACAGAGAGACGAAAGATAAGGCAGGTATCGATGAACACAGAGATATGAAAAATAAGGCAGGTATTGAGGAAATCAGAGAGATATGAAAGATAAGGCAGGTATTGAGGAAATCAGAGCGAGATGAAAGATAATGCAGGTATTGATGCACACAGAGAGAGATGAAAGAAAAGGCAGGTATTGACTCAAGTGGTCCTGTTCTAGTAATAAAATCATTTAAAACTCATTTACATTTTGTACTTTATTTCTGGCATAACGTACATTAATTCTAAAGGATGCCAATAGTTGTGAAATTCTGTCCAAATCAAATCTTATTAATTATATTAGACAGAACTCAAGTGCACATTGCCATTGTTTTACCACAATAGCATCATCTTGGGCAGTAAGGTTTATTTTAACATATTAATGACCTTGGATTTCAGCTTTAATATATAAAAAAAAAACCTTGAGCTCTTTATGTAAGAATGAAATCTTAACATTGGGCAAAAATGTGAAAAAAAAGACAGCTGTTCACATTTAGAATTCTTTAACAAACATTTTCTTATGAATCGGCTACAGTGATCCGTTTCATTATTAATAACACAGACTGAAGAAAGGGATTATTGATCACGAGAATATAGTGTATGTATATCAGTGCAATGCACAACAAGACACAAACCAGCTAAATGATATACACCGGACTATCCTGACAGTTACCTGCAGGTTCCCAGGCAGCTCAGTGACTGGCTGCTGCAGGAACAGAGCCATCAGCAGGAAGTAGAGCTCTGGGACGTTGGTATGTTTGGGTAAGAAGGTCTGAAGAACAGGGAAGCCCGGGAAGTGACAAGCATCGCGGTTTATCTCCCGCACTGTGGATCTACCGCCTGCACTTCTACCAACATTGAACCCTGGGTTTGAAAAACAAGCCAAAAAGAATGACATGTAAGACACCGCGGACATTCACTTTACCAAGAACGCAACACACAGTAGATGAAAATACAGCAATGAACTCAGTATTGTTCTGCTTTATACACTGTACAATAAAATACTGTGGTAAGAAGTCAAGCCCTTCCTCAGTATACAGCAAAGCAATAACAGAAACCTTGAATCCTCAGTAAACAGTAACTCACATCACAGTTGGCACACAGGTTTAAAAGGGTACAAACTGTTCCCTCTGCTTCGAAGAGTATGGTCTCTAAGTTAGCCATGTGGAGACATAAGACATGCCTCCAACATTTGTCTGCAGATCAATCAAATCAGCCTTTCAATCTTAATTTCTTCAAGCATCGAAGTGGCCTTCCGTTACAGATGCCACTGCATGCTAAGTTCCAATCCTCACAATTAAAGAGTGTAACGGGAATAAGCCACGACAGTAAGTTTGTATTGTGTTTGTGCATCCCTACCCAGTACAGTGCCGATCTTGTTGGTAAGGACAGAGTCGGTGTGGTCCAGCCAGCCTCCCCCTGTGAGCCCCTCCTTGAAGCGGGTGAGATTGGGCTGGTTGCTGAGCAGGACTACGAGGATTCTCATGGCAGCGGTGACTGTGCTGGAGTGAAGGTGCTCCTCCATGAACATCAGGAGCCAATCGAAACCCAGGATCTTCACCAGGTCCTCACAGGCTCTGCACAGGACAGACAGGCTAACAATGTGTGTTCCTGGTCTGTTACAAGTAGCTCGTCTAGGAACTAGAGTATGCAGGGTTACAGGCAGCAAGTTAAGTGCACATCAATGTATTTGTATTAACCTAATTCATTCTGAATATATTGCTTACAGTATCCTTTCCTGTCCCACATCTTATAACAATACAGTCTTTAACATGGACTAGTAACAGACTTAATGTTTAGTTTCTTCTGTGTTCTTTCATGCAATGCCAAGGCAAGCAGAGTGAGACTAAGTGCATTTTAATAGTAACATCAGAAAATGTAAGAAATCAGTAAAACATTGACTGCTGCACAGCATTCACATTGTTAATGAAAACCTGTGGGTGTGGGTGTGTGTGTGTGAGCGTGTCAGCATAAGCCTGTGTCTTTGTGTGTGTGTACATGTGTGTCTGTGCGTGTGAGCGTGTCAGCATGAGCATGTGTCAGCATGAGCATGTTCCTGTGTGTGTGAGTGTGTGTATGAGCGTGTGTCAGCGTGAGTGTGTGTCTGCGTGTGTGAGTGAGCGTGTGTGCGTGAGCGTGTGTCAGCGTGAGCGTGTGTGAGTGTGTGCGTGAGAGTGTATGTGTGTGTGTGTATGTGTGCGAGTGAGCATGTGTGCACATGAGCGTGTGTCACTGTGCATGTGTGAGTGAGTGTGTGTGACTGTTCATGTGCGTGTGTGTGAAATGATTTCAGAAGGTTTGTTTTGTTAATTCTGTACAGCAGATGGGAGAAGCCCAAGACCTGGGTTCTCACTTACTGGGCATTAACAGAGACCTTCTCCTTCGAGGTGAACAGCAGTTTCAGTAAGATGTCCAGCAGACAGTTCCTTAACAAGATTAGGTTAGCAGAAAGAAGCCCCCCAAAATCATCTTCACTTCCTGAGGAGATACAGCCCATTCATTAAATAAAGCATATTTCATGTTAGTGATAAAAATACCTTTTAGAAATCACACCAACAGCAAGGTACAGCTTCAGAATATACAACTGGTAAACTCGTGCCACTATCCAAAGCCTCTCAATGGCTTTCTAGATAAGTTATGAAGATCATTTGAATACAGTTTAATGAATGAGATAATACAGTTCTCATTGCAAGTAGAGCAATCTGTGACATAGGAATAACAATCTATGATATAGGAAAAGCATGTTCTGCCTGTAACGTTAGTGTTATGATTGTTCAGTCCAGTTCTGCAGTAATACTGAAGAGTTTACTTCCATCTATCTGTTAAGATTAGTTCTGTTCAGTTCTGCAGTAATTCAAGCGCTTACCTCCATCTATCATTTCATCGTTGTTAACCTCCATTACTACAAACTTTTCACAGACTGCAAAGGTGGGCAGTGTTGAGGAGATGAACTGACCAAACCTGTAGATTCACAAAGAAGTAGCAACATAGTTTATATTCAATTCGCAAGCAATGATCACATTGTTTTAATCCTTTGTGGTCCTATGTCGACGTTATAATTTTCCCTTTACGGTCCGATGTCGGACCCTGTCCAACATCATAAAAAAGACGTCAAGCACAGGTCTCTATGTTTTACTGTGAAAAAAAAAAAAAAAACTTTTAAAACAGCGCATGTGAAAATAAATTGGACCTGACAGGCGCTGAATAAATAGATTGCTAAGGGTTAAAGCATTTCTAAGGTAAGGACTGTGATAAAAGCTCTGTAATCGATGGCTGTAATTGTGCAACCTGTCCCATAGGTCTTTTGACCCACAGCGTGATGCAAAGACACATTTCACAGATCACATGAATGATTCACTTCTAAACCATGTCAAAGTCTATAATGGATATTTCAGTCCCCAGGAGTTTGGTGCAGGTATGTAGTGGGAAACAAAAACATGGAGGCTGTAGAAATACACAGAAAATAAATCTGCATTACAAAAGACACAATACCCTAGGTACCCTGGGGCACATTCATTATGGGAGGTGACTGGGAGTACCTGAGTACATCATTGTTGTTCGGGAAGCCCTGGAGCAGAAGACTGAGCACATTACTGATGGCTGCAATGGTGGGCTGGGACAGGGAGGTATCTCTTAGCGTGAGCAGCAACTTGGGGATCAGCTGAAACTCTCTCAGTAACTTGGAATTTTTATCTGCTTCACTGTGAAGGTAAAATACATATATTACACAGCCTTTCAAAGCACAGGCACACTCAAACCCAAAACTAATTGGATAATTTCTTCCATTCCTTTTGGCCCTGGTAAATATGCTGTCAAGAAAGTATTTTCTTAAAAAAAAAAAAACTTCAAGACAATTGTATACATACTTAATAGAATTCATACAACACAAACGTGTCTGCTCTCTGTAAGGTAACGGATACAAATTGGATCTGACTGTCCTTTATTCATCCTTTCTTCAATAACAAGCTATGTGTTCACAATATCAGAGTATGCTTTACTGGTAGCTTTTAACACATGTTGCCCCTTTTAAATAATATAACCTGAATGATAAAGGCTGGACTCTGACCTTGATTCTGTAAGAAGTTCAGTGAAGTGCTCAAACAGGGACAGGTGCAGTTCATATGGAGCATGAAGCCAGACCTGCAAGCAGCAGAGTGCAATTGTTATACCGGCAACACACAGGGAGACACCATCACTGCATAGAGAGCTGTGCATCCCAGTCATCACGCTCACAATCAAATAGGGGGGTTACTCTAGAGTACAGTACAGCAAGAAAAAAACATTTAATCTCGAAGGGGGCAAGGGCTCACATAATTCCTCTCAGGTGCAATTGTGCTACCCAGACTAAAACTACACTTTAAACATCTGCTTCCGATTCAGTAGAGCATGAACAAGTCAAGAGTTCAATGGAGCAGTCTTCCACAGATGGAAATGGAAGATTCTTTGGGTTATAAATCACAGAGACTGGCAGTGTGAGTTTCACTCTGCTGGCCCAGCATCCTGAATTCCCTTCAGATCTCACTTGCCAGACTGCCCTGGTCAGGACATCGAGGAATGGCAGGTGCTACAGGATGTGGTGCTGCTCAATAGGAGACTTTTCGACTGTGGCCCAACTGCATCTCAAGCAGTGCGGTTCTGTAAATACTGCAGTTCTGTATGGTACTGCTAAGCAGCAGTAAGCACGCTGTCTGTGCAGACTGAAGGATACACAACTTACCTCAAAATCACAGAGCAGCTCTTGGAAGGCAGTGGAATTGGGAATGATGGAGGTCTCATGGCCGCTATCCACTGTACCCACCAGAGAGAAGGTGAGATGAAGAATATGGCTGTTGAGAAGGGAGCGTTTCTTCTTCAGCAGCATTGCAAGTAACTGGAATTGCACGTACAAATAAAGAGAAAACATTTAAATGAGGACCTGAAACAACAACAGGGACAAAAGCTATTCAGTACAAATCCCACTCTTAGTGTGTCCTCCAGTGTGTGTAGAAGGACAGGCTGGCTCAGGGAAGACTAGTGGTAAAATCAAACAGTCAGGTGGCTTGGTGTTCCAATGGTTGAAGAAAGGGGATTGTTACCAGGAGGTTCCCGGATCAATCCCAGCTCAGCCACTGACTCGCTGGGGGTGTGACCCTGAGCAAGTCACTTAACCTCCTTGTGCTCCGTCCTTCGGATGAGACGTAAAACCGAGGTCCTATTGTAAGTGACTCTGCAGCAGCAGTTGTGATGCACAGTTCACCCCCAGGTCTCTATAAGTCATTTTAGATAAAAACCTCTGCTAAATGATAAATAATAAGTAATCTAAAAACTGACTGGAGATGTCTTTATCACCAGTTGTATGCACACTCCAACATTAAATTCTACCCTGATCTGCTATGTCAGTTTGGGGTTAAAGAGTGTGTAAACATATCAAAGTCACAGTGAAACAGAGACAATATTGTGCCAGGGATTTTGGTAATGAAGATTATCATGTTCTAGGAAGATCAAAGATGAATATCCATACTTGTCTGATCACTAATGTCACAGCTGTATCTTAAATATGTTTTTCACAGATATGACTTCCACTGAATAAACATTTCCATTTGAATAATGTGGGTCCTTCATGCTGGTACCTGATAGCCTTTGATTCTTTCCATCTCCTTGCTGGCCAGAGAGTTGCTCTTCACCACACACACCAGAGCTTTTACTGCAGCATATAGTCCCTCAACATCTGACGCCATGGCAACCAGGCCAAGGGTGGCTGCAGCTCCCCCGATATACTGCAGGTTTGTTGCAACTGGCTTGGGAACAAATTCTCTCACTCCTAATAAGAGAAAAACATGTTTTGTGCTACTACAATATACCTCTTTGCATCAGCTTACTGTATAAATATATATAAATACCTATATAGACTGTGTTATAAAACATAGTACTGCTGACATAGCTGGAAGCATCCTTGTATCTGAGTCATAGCCTGCCCAGAAAACAAATGAGTACGTTTTCTTTTTTTACTTGGAAGAAACGAATCAAGTAAACATAAGACATCATCTCTGGATCATGTGTCTAACCTTTCAATACAGCTGGGATAGGAACTCACAACTCAGACACTGATGAGAAATCAGAAGTGCACTGAGCTGCTGTCAGTCTAGCCCAGTGTGTCACTCTTCTATTAATACAGGCTGTGCATTGAGCTGTCAGTGTAGCCCAGTGTGTCACTCTTATATTAATACAGGCTGTGCATTGAGCTGTCAGTGTTGCCTAGTGTGTCACTCTTCTATTAATACAGGCTGTGCATGGAGCTGTCAGTGCAGCCCAGTGTGTCACTCTTCTATTAATACAGGCTGTGCAGCCCAGTGTGTCACTCTTCTATTAATACAGGCTGTGCATTGAGCTGTCAGTGCCGCCCAGTGTGTCACTCTTATATTAATACAGGCTGTGCATTGAGCTGTCAGTGCAGCCCATTGTGTCACTCTTCTATTAATACAGGCTGTGCATTGAGCTGCTTTCAGTGCAGCCCAGTGTGTCACTCTTATATTAATACAGGCTGTGCATTGAGCTGCTGCCAGTGCAGCCCAGTGTGTCACTCTTATATTAATACAGGCTGTGCATTGAGCTGCTGCCAGTGCAGCCCAGTGTGTCACTCTTGGCTACATACCTAAGTACCCAATGACGGCGGCCCCAATAGTGCGTGCTGGTCCATTTAGATGCCCTGCAGAGTTGTGCAATACCTTGACTGGGGTAGCATTTTCATGGGAGGAAACGGTCAACTGGAGAAGTCAATTAGAAAATGACTAGGTTAAAAAGAACAACAACGACTGATTTATAGATCTAGTAGGCTTAACAATCAATTATATTAAAAAGGCTTTAGATAGATCTATGAATCGTTACTGCAGTCTGCCTAACAATATATTAAAATGTACACAAATATATGAAAAGCACCTAATTAAAACTCGTTTCAGTCCAAATGATACCAGCATGTAAAACACAATACAGCAACGCTGGTAATCTGTAAGCAGAATGAAAAGCCTGGAATTATTATATCCTTGCCTATGATGCAGGTTTAATCCAGGCATGGACAGTACATTGAATTGATGTGGATTCAACATCTTTCAGAATACTGTGTTGGTCCAGTTCACAAACTGCCTTTAAAACTGAAATCAAATATGCATCAATTCATAGTTGTATTTAAGACTTCTCTAAAAGATATGCATAAGAAGCTAAGATCAATTTAACTTGAAAATAAAAATGGTGAAATAAAACAGATGGAATAAAAATGTTTCCTAAGAACGAAGCAAGTGGCTCTTACATTGCAAGCGAGTGCTCACCTGCTTAGCGATGGCTTTGCCGTCCAGCTTGTTGTACACTTTCCTGATCTTGGCGACAGTGAGCGCAGACACAGAGAGTGCAGAGAGCCCAAAGGAAACCTTCTCCTCAGGCACCAGGGCCACAGGGCAGGGACCAGCGGCTTCAGCCTTGGAGTCTTTACCTGCAAAGAGGAACGTGTCACGAGGTTTCACACACATTCCACACTAACAATGCTGTGGAATTAGTGAAGCATTGCTGTCAATTAATATACAAGCTCAATTACATACACCTGATGAGCTCTGCAGAGGATCTTACACATTATTATTATTATTATTATTATTATTATTATTATTATTATTATTATTATTAACACCAATGGTAGCTTGGATTCTTTACAGCTGTTTATAGCAAGTTTCAAGATTCTAAAATTAAAAGTCCTGTTGGCTTTCAGAGGACAGTTACCTGATTGTGAGATTTAGAATTGATCATGCAGTATTCTGGACAGTCAACTTTGCAGCAATACCCATTACTTCATTGCACTACAAAATGAAATGTCAAATAACCAAAACACCTCTCCAAGTCAAAATCACCTTTCATACAATATAGCACTTGTATAATCTCCACTCAGTTAGCTATTCGTAGCATCAGCCACACTCCCCAATGAGAGGTGTGAAGCACTGGTGTTGAAATCCACGGTGTGCAGACATGCTGACAAGGGCAGAACCCTTTCATAATGAGGTGGATTCTGCCCAAACACACACCCTGTGATGCTTCATGCCACACTGGATCAGTGCAGTGGCTATGGACACATTATTACACACGTGCTGTTCTACAGTAATTGGAAAGGTTCCATTCTACTTCTTACATAAGCATGCCTCATTACCATCATAACTGCTAAATCGTTTAATCAGTGACAGCAGGCAATTACATGTTGATTAAAAACAATATTGACTTTGGTGAGCAGTTTTTAATATTCATGCAAATCCAACTTTAGTTAAAAAAAAAAACACAGCAAATAAGATGATTTTCAATGTTTCATATACACCCCACATGTGGATTTCTACTCCATGCTGTGAAGTTATACCTTCACTGGATGTTGAGTAACTCTTTCTTGCAGGGAAACCTCATATGGGGGTGGATAAAACAAAAAAAAAATCTTCTAGCTTTTAATATATAATATATGATATATTATATATATATATATATATATTAATATGTATATATACATATAGATGGGATATAACATATGGAGTATAACTACGGAAACAATGATATACGATATAGACGGGCATATGTAGATTGCCTTTTGTTCCCTGTATAAAACAATGTAGCGAAAAAAGTACTTTATTAAAGTACCTGTTGAGTGGGGCAGTTAGTAAAGATTCATGCCATGCTGTTGAGTGGGGCAGTTAGTGAAGACTCGTACCATGCTGTTGAGTGGGGCAGTTAGTGAAGACTCGTGCCGTGCTGTTGAGTGGAGCAGTTCGTGAAGATTCATGCCATGCTGTTGAGTGGGGCAGTTACTGAAGACTCGTGCCATGCTATTGAGTGGGGCAGTTAGTGAAGACTCGTGCCGTGCTGTTGAGTGGGGCAGTTAGTAAAGATTCATGCCTTGCTGTTGAGTGGGGCAGTTAGTGAAGACTCGTGCCATGCTGTTGAGAGCTGCACCAGCAAAGCTCGGGTGTGGTGTATGTTCCCGTTTTCAATGGAGTGTGTTTGGTGTCATTATTGCGTTTCCTCATCTCTCTGTTTAACAGTGAGTGTAAGAACGGTTTCACTTCTGCTTCTGAGAGTGTGAGCTTGTCCGTTACTTTCAATAAAACCACCCTGAAACTAATAGCAGTTTTTACCGAGACAAACAACAGAAATTGTGTGATTGTAACATACAGGGAGGTAATGGAGCTAGAGCGCCCTCTATAGCCCATGGTGGTAGTCCACCAATCATGATGAAACGATTACCAATGGGGGAACAATCGTTCCCTTCAAAACAAGGAAGGAATTCATTAACTAATTCCCCATTAGAGAAAATCATTTTTATGACAAATTTTAAAAATTTCATAGGTTAGGTTTGTCAAGATACTTATCAAATTGTACAATCAAACAGTTTTTGGTATTTGGTGTAATGTAAGTAAATAGAATTCCAACCCCTATATAAATGCAAGGAGAATTCCTCAGCAGTAAATATGAGGTCTGCAGTATTGAAGGAATGAAACCCAAGGCTAATGTGGGTTTTAGAGGTTTGCATTACAAACAGTTTTGCTAAAATAAATGAAGAAACAGAAGTTGAAGTTACCTGGGAGGTAGACTGCTTGGAAGCTCCCGGCGTAGTTTGGTCCCAATTCATAAATGGTGTAGACGCTGGAAGCAGGGAGGACGTCCTCCAGGAAGTGTGTGGGACCGAGGCGCCACACCAGTGTGGAGAGCTGGCGCTGGGCAGGGGGAGAGCCCACATAGCAGTACACTGTGCTGACCACCGGGGGGTTTGTGGAGCTAGAGCCTCCAGGGCTGCTGTGGACATAGTGAAGCTAGACACACACACACACAGAAGAATGCATTGAAAACACATGTTAGTAACATACTTCCCAGCCACAGCTGTACATACAATTGTCTTTTAATGCAGATCAACATGACCTGCATCTGTCGCTCATACATGTGAAAATGTAAATGTGATGCAGTGGCAGAGGGACAGGAACAGACAAAAGGAATAGATACTCCAAAGAGCAAAAGATTCAGACACTGTTAATAACTAGCTAAAGAATGACCTTCCCAAATTTCATCAGGACTGGATCAGCGTTTCTCTAGAGGAAAGTAAAAGTCACAACTAAGAGGAACATATACAATCCAATAACTGTTTTGTTTTAAATGTTGCACAGATGATGACACTTTTTAGTTTAGCTGCAATGATTGCTCTAATGCGCTATTCTTCAGATTTACTTCCTCCAATTCATAAATGCCTTCATGTACACCCACTCTCATAAATATGAAATGCTTTAGCACATCCCTTTTGGAATGGGGTTTTAAAGCCAGCAAGGGTCAGCTTTTATCTGAGTGACAGTATTTAGCTAATGGGGGAGGGACTGGCAGTATATGTGATCCCAGTGTTGAAAGGATTAAACAAATTATAAATATTAAGCCTTCCAAAACCCTTAACCCAATTTTCTTAGACATACCTTGACAGTGTTTACCAGCTGCCCATCAATGTAGAGTGTGGCTGTGCTGTTCTTCAGCATGCCCTTACTCATCACCAACACTAGGTGATGCCACTGCGCCTCACTAATGAGATCACCACAGCGGAAACGAGCACAGCAGGGGAGGATCTCATAAAAAGAGGATTCCTCGCTGAAGTCATCCACTATGAAGAGAAGAAAACAAAACAAGAACATATCAGACAAACCCGAGCCCCTCTATCAGAGTGTTAGGGGACAGGAGATACCTGAGCATCTCTATCAGAGTGTTAGGGGACAGGAGATACCCGAGCATCTCTATCAGAGTGTTAGGGGACAGGAGATACCTGAGCATCTCTATCAGTGTTAGGGGATAAGAGATACCCGAGCCCCTCTATCAGTGTGTTAGGGGACAGGAGATACCTGAGCATCTCTATCAGAGTATTAGGTGACACATTAACACAATGATTGCACAATATCCAGTAGCAACTAACTTGAAATCTATTATCAACCATCTAGAAGTCACACACTATTCTGAAAATCTGAGGCAACATTTGAGGAATGAAAAAACTACCAGAACAAATCATATAAATTACTTAATATGACTGTATTAAGTGAAGGAAGAAATACTGTCAGATAAGGTTTCAAATTTGACAAGAATGTTCCTTCTAGTCCTTTATAATTCGTCAGCACTTGCCATAACTGTGGAGCAGCTCCTCTTTGGTGGACACGATGAGGGACCTGTCCTTTGCGGACAGGACGATGGCCAGGCACACGTAGTGCTGCTCTGAGGAGGAGGCCCTTCGCACCACAGTGAGGAGCCGCACAGGGTGGTGATTAGGAGGAGTGCTGAAGCGCTCAATGCAAAACCATGAGGAGTAGGTTAGGCCAGACGGAGGTGGGAACAGCCTTTCACCTACAAACACAAGAAAGAAGAGCAAAATGCAGAGGAATAAAGAAGAAACGGGACCATTCTCATACTTCTTTAATAAAATGTTATATCAACATATATACTTTTTCGATTTTTTTTAATCTTGTTTGGGAGTTGAACCAGGAAGTTTCAAAAAATATTTTTAAGGATTGGGTGTCCCAGTAGCACAAGCCACACTTAAATCATGGTTATCCTTCATTTAAACTTCACATAGGAAACAGAACATTAATAAACTTTTTTAATTTTAGTTTTGTTGGTAATGCATTCAAAAGTACACCATTACTGGTTAACAGATATTATAAACAACACAAAAAACACCTCTACAGTATAACAAGTATACTCATAAAAATGAATATGTACATTTTCAACCATGTGACCTTTAACTGTAGGCCAGGCAGTCTCAAGCTGCAGTCTATATATAAATCTCCACTTACAGACATTTCAAGAGGATTTTGTCAGCTGAAAACCTTCAATTTACTCTTTTATGTCACACTACTAAGAATACAGGCTGGCGTCAGTTCTTTAGCTATTGATGACATCATGCACAGGTCTTAACATTAACCCTAGACAAATACAATGTGACATTTCTGAAGTGACAATTTAACAGTGTCTAGAATGAATACAATCTGATCTGAAGACACTGAGTCTAGGTAACATGATAAAAGTACAGTAGTACCAACATTTAAAACCAGTTATTTGTGTGGAAAATCTGCCTATTATTTCTCCATCAAGCACATTCTACCCAAGAATGCATCATTGTGCATGGAATATCAACAGCACAATAAAACATACCATTTCCTATTCCACTGACAACAGCCCCATCACTGACTCCAGATGCAGGGACATTATTCAATGGAGCATTATGTGGAGCCAAACTTGGCATGAAGAGGCAGCTGAGGGGAAAAGGAGAAATTGAAATAGAGGCAGGCAGAACAACTGCAGGTAAAAGACTGAACGTCATACAGAGTTTCACATTGCTCTTCTTGCCTGTTTATTGGCTCACTGGGTGTGTTCCCAATGATTCTGATTGTTCTCTGCTCACTGTGTGTGTGCTCCTAATGATTCTGGTTGTTCTCTGCTCAGCGTGTGTATGCCTAATGATTCTGATTGTTCTCTGCTCAGCGTGTGTATGCCTAATGATTCTGATTGTTCTCTGTTCAGCGTGTGTATGCCTAATGATTCTGATTGTTCTCTGCTCAGCGTGTGTGCCTAATGATTTTGATTGTTGTCTGGTCAGCGTGTGTGTTCCCAGTGATTCTGGTTGTTCTCTGCTCAGTGTGTGTGTTCCCAATTATTCTGACTGTTGTCTGCTCAGAGTGTGTTTTCCTAATGATTCCGATTGTTCTCTGCTCAGTGTTGTGTTTCCAATGATTCTGATTGTCATCTGCTCAATATGTGTGTTCCCAGTGATTCTGGATTTTTATATGCTCAGCTCATTATACTCCAGCACAAAATGGCTTTTTTAAATCAAAATTAATTTCTGAAGTGAGACGATAAAAAATAAAATAAAACAAATAATAATAATTGGTAGGCCTGTTAAACAATTAACTAAGCAGAATGAGCAACAGTGAACACACAGAGCAGGGAATTACACAGGTAAGAAATTAAATATCAGGCTGGCATGCACTCACTGACGGTGTATCCACACATGCACAGTGCTGAGTTCTGATACAGGCACAGAATAAGCCCTAGAGAACATAATGACGTGGTAACAGAAAACCAAATTCAATAGGGGGTGCTATCCCCTAGATGAGCTGCTGCAAGCTGGAGGCGGGGGAGGTGGTGGGCTGATCGCAGGGTGTTTACAAAGACAGTGACATCCCAAAATAGAGGCTTGTTTAGAACACAAAATGGCTTTTTTAAATCAAAATTAATTTCTGAAGTGAGACGATAAAAAATAAAATAAAACAAATAATAATAATTGGTAGGCCTGTTAAACAATTAACTAAGCAGAATGAGCAACAATGAACACACAGAGCAGGGAATTACACAGGTATGAAATTAAATATCAGGCTGGCACGCACTCACTGACGGTGTATCCACACATGCACAGTGCTGAGTTCTGATACAGGCACAAAATAAGCCCTAGAGAACATAATGACGTGGTAACAGAAAACCAAATTCAATAGGGGGTGCTATCCCCTAGATGAGCTGCTGCAAGCTGGAGGCGGGGGAGGTGGTGGGCTGATCGCAGGGTGTTTACAAAGACAGTGATATCCCAAAATAGAGGCTTGTTTAGAACATTGAGAAAGAAATGTTTAACTGATGTTTCCTTTAACAAACTGAACACAAA
Source organism: Polyodon spathula (assembly GCF_017654505.1). Lineage (NCBI taxonomy): Eukaryota > Metazoa > Chordata > Actinopteri > Acipenseriformes > Polyodontidae > Polyodon > Polyodon spathula. The sequence goes on from NC_054534.1 coordinate 33,309,845, forward strand.
CGACTACTCTAAGTGACGCTTTCACGTAATTCTGCAAGATCAAAACACAAGTTTACAGCAAAACATGAGCTTGATAATATTGTAACAGTATGAAAGGAAGTAAAATAAGTGCCTATTGATTTCCAGTCTCGTAACCTGCTAATGCCCTGTGGAGCCCTAACTCTCAGAGTGGAGCTGTGAGCTACACTTCCTTTAGTCTCCTCCGCTCGCATTAATAAACGACTGAAACTGGCTGTCAAACAGGAAGGCAGGTCCTGAGACCCAACACAAAACATATACTATATGAATGCACACTGTGCCCCATACGTGCCCTGTGATGCAGAGATCAGTATGTCATCTTATGATGTGAGCTCGTTGTCTTAGTAAAAGACATGCCTGTCAATCATGTTACTGGTCTCTCAGAGTATTCATATACAAGCAGTTTGAGGCAATACTTTATTGACGAATGAGAATTTTATAAATATGAAAATGTAAATGGTACAGTATTTATTGTGTGCATATATGAAGTCTCAAATACCCCTTGCGGGATATGGGTGGAACTTAGTAAGGCTATAAATGTAACTCGCATTGTTTTCAATGGTTCAGAGTGGTTCTGGGTTCTGTTTTTCCAATACTGAGTGATCATTTTCTCTGAATCTCTTTATCTGGCTGTGTGCTTCTTTTGCGCGTCTGGAGAATCTGAACTGCCGGGACTGAGCCGTCTTTCTCATAGCACTGAAATCATTTGACAACATAACCTTTGAACTCTGCCAGCCCCACCTACACTCCATTATTTTTGGACTACATGAATGTTGTGACTATTATACATGTGCACTTCTATTATGAATAATATGGATGTATACCTCTATTATGAATGTTGTGAATACTATGCCTCTGTGCCTTTATTATGAATGTTCTGCACGGCATTCAGAAGCTTCTTATATTAAAACAGGTATCTCCTTTTCTGACACGTGTACTTGCAGAAGCAGATAACAGCAGCTCACCCAAACCCTTCCAGAGATGTGTCAAACTCCACAAAGGCCGGGGTGACTGCAGAGCCGTGAAGCCTGATATCATGTGGGGTTGTCATGGAGACCAAGCACTTCACTCTGGTCAGAGGCACTGAGCTTCCTTCTGCTGACCTCACAAGACTCCTGCTTATCCTGTAGTGGTTATTATCTTCATTCACAGCGAACACGCTGTCTGGGCCCTCCATCGACATGGTCATACTGTCTGGAGGAAAAGAAACAACAACAAGCAAAAGCACATACTGTCACAGAATATACATAAGGCAATGTTCAGCCAAGCAGATGCACATTACCATTAATAAAAGGACTGAGAACCAAACAAGTTAACTTTCTTTGTTCTACACAAGCAGTTCTGAACAAGTGGATTTCTCTTCCAAGATGGCTCAGCTAACTTCCTTTGCAACACAGAATTAGTTTGATTTATTTTTCAAGCAGGTACATTTTTGGATTCTGTTAATACAGCTGTAAAAAAAAAAAAAAAAAACACAGTACTCCAACACCAGTTTCCACACATAAGTAAATACATAAAATACAATCCCTATCTTTTTCACACAATTGTTCAAATAAGGCTATCATTTCATAACATTGTTTGGTCTACAGGCACCTCATGTATTTACAGCTTCAATATGCTCACTTGAAGTATTATCTGCACAAGTAGCTGACTTGGCTACACCAGAGAGTTGCAGTGTTGGTACGTGAAGGCCTGTCAACGGACAAGCTTCCCCACGCTGCACTACAGACAGCATGTCCTTCAGAAACACTGTCACTGGACAAGCTTCCCCACGCTGCACTACCGACAGCATGTCCTTCAGAAACACTGTCACTGGACAAGCTTCCCCACGCTGCACTACCGACAGCATGTCCTTCAGAAACACTGTCACTGGACAAGCTTCCCCACACTGCACTACAGACAGCATGTCCTTCAGAAACATTATCATTGGACAAGCTTCCCCAAGCTGCACTACAGACAGCATGTCCTTCAGAAACACTGTCACTGGACAAGCTTCCCCACGCTGCACTACCGACAGCATGTCCTTCAGAAACACTGTCACTGGACAAGCTTCCCCACACTGCACTACAGACAGCATGTCCTTCAGAAACATTATCATTGGACAAGCTTCCCCAAGCTGCACTACAGACAGCATGTCCTTCAGAAACACTGTCACTGGACAAGCTTCCCCACGCTGCACTACCGACAGCATGTCCTTCAGAAACACTGTCACTGGACAAGCTTCCCCACACTGCACTACAGACAACATGTCCTTCAGAAACATTATCATTGGACAAGCTTCCCCAAGCTGCACTACAGACAGCATGTCCTTCAGAAACACTGTCACTGGACAAGCTTCCCCACGCTCCACTACAGACAGCATGTCCTTCAGAAACACTGTCACTGGACAAGCTTCCCCACGCTGCACTACAGACAGCATGTCCTTCAGAAACACTGTCACTGGACAAGCTTCCCCACGCTGCACTACAGACAGCATGTCCTTCACAAACACCTTCTAACAATGTGTTTAAATGACTAACTTCTGATGAAATTCACTGAAATGCATACTGACATGAATCTGTGTACATTTAAACTGAACCACTGATCTTTTTAATAGTTGATCAAATACTATTCTATCTATTCCACAAATCAGGCCTGACACTGCATTTTTTTCATGTGAAAGTAAGAGCTAGATTTGTAACCATTTCAATACGCACAGGATAACAAAACAGTCCAAGAGTACACAACTTACTTCTCATTTCAGGTTCAAACCATACAGAACTGGGCTTGTGGACTCTGTACTGTTTCAATAGCTTCTTGTCCCAGGCACCACAATTCAATGGATTTGCCAGGCGGAGAAATTCCCTTGTTAAAAAACAACACAAAGACTCACTGTGTTAACACAAAACAATTGAGATTCATTGTACTCTGTGGAAATGGGTTGTTAGTTACACAGACAGGTCACTGATACCAGAATGACAACCCCACAGTATCTGTAGTGATGATGTAATTTTGTATTGTTTAAAACAGTAATAAAAGGTCACCAAAAACAACAAAGCAGATTTTATAACCACCACCTATAGGACCCTCAATACACTGATATTAATAAAAGGAACTGTTTAAAACCAAGCATCTAAACTCACATCTCATACAAACAGTGTTCTTTACATATTGAAGAGTTCAATAGACCATGCAGCTTCTTCTCTTTCTAAGCAAGGTTTACAGCTAACAAGCCAAGCCAGCCTGACATTGAGAAGCTGATGATGTGAAAGTTACTCTGGAGATGCCTTCACAGTGCTATTATGTGCTACATATATATTATATATTAGATATATATATATATATATATATATATATATAATATAGATATATATTTTTTTGAAGCTACTATAATGCAATACCTTTTGTGGTATTTTACAAATAACTTCTCAGTTTATAAGACTTAAAGCTGGCAGTTTCTACAGAGCACACAATCAATGAATAATTTAACACATCACATTGTTAACTTTCAGTGGGGCTCAGCCATTCCCGAGCCTGTGTAACCTGCAAGCTGTGCAGATGACCAGTACCTCAAGACCATGGGCTGTAAGGCCTGCGAGGCCAGCCTCTCAAACATCCTCTGCAGCGGGGGGTGGAGGGGGTGGTCCTCGTCAGCCAAGGCTGCGCTGCAACGCTGGAGCAGTCTGGAGTGAAGGGCTGCCTCACACAGCATCTGCTGATTCCTCTCTGTGTGAACCAGCAGCTGCAAGATGTTAGCCACCACCAGCTGCAGGTCCAGGGCATGCTGAGAATATACAAGAGAGAGACAGCATGCACTTTATAATGAACACATCTGAGAATATACAAGAGAAAGAGACAGTATGCACTTCATAATGAACACATGCACTTCCAACAATAACTCTCAATAATATTGGGTTGATAAATGAAGTTTATTTATCAAGAGAGACCAGGTTTCAGACCAGTCACCATGACTGAGAAGACAGGAGCCTTTTCAGAAAAGGGGTTTATCAGTTGCGTTCCAATTCTAAAGCAGTAAACTTGGGTGGGTGTGTGCACTCGGCTCATACCTCAGGGTGGGTGTCACAGCTGACAGAGGGCAGGAGGTCCAGCATGGCCAGCACCGCTCCAGGGTGGATGACAACTGCATCGGGGGAATGTAGGGGAGCATCTCCAGAATGCAGCTTCAGCTCAGTGACTTGCTTCAGAGGAAGGACGGGCCCCGGGACCGACACTAAGTGATAGCCGTGTCTGCAGGAGCACAGAGGAACACTGTAGCATAACCAGGGCTGTACTTCACACACCACACGAAGTAACACTGTGGCAATTTCATTCTGTCCAAACGATGGGATGCTGTTTCTACATGAAATCTACATATGTATGCATTTTACTTCATTGAAACACATTCGGCTTTCCTTAATGTCTTAAATTGAACAAACCATGTTATTACTAAAACATAAGAACTCACAAACTTAAACCAGATAGCAACATGTCTTTATAATGGTTCTGAATGACTCCTTTTCTAGATAGTTTATTCTTCTAGTAGAAGGTGACACCTGCAATACAAACTTCCTAAAGAAAAATCCAGAATGATAAACCATACGCAACATGTGTTGTTACTGGAATGTCTTTTCCATTGCAGGGCTACAACAGAGTGTTAAAAACACGTCCAGCAATGCAATGCAAGCCATGGCAAGCACTGGAAAGCACAGCAAAGCCATTTCAAACAGACATTTCATACAAAAGCAGTCTTACTTTATAGCACAAAGTATAAGAAAGCAGAAGGATTCAGAAAAGAGATGACACAGTAAAAAGGCTTAAAGAAACAGGCTCAACATGAACAGATAGAAAGCTGTGAGCCCGGGGCAGTACCTTTTCCTGGGCAGAGCTGGGGTCCCCCATGGGGAGGGGAGGGAGGTCTCGTGTGTCAGGCAAGGAGGCACCTGCTCAGCACGACTACAGACACAAGACAGCAGATCACAGCCAATCAACATGAGAGGTTAGGAGAGAAAACAAGAGGCAGGAAGCTCGTTAGTATCAGAGAAGAGCAAGAACACACACGAGACAGAACATCATAGCAGTGCATGCATTAGACATGACAGACAAACAAAAAATAACAACTAAAGCTAAGGTTTACAATGAAGGAATGAAACGGAGACTAACAGAAGTATATTCAAGTAAAACAGCGAAAACATCCACAGAAAAAGGATGGTTGTTTTAAAAAAATCAAACAAAATGGACACAATGGTTTAATGGATCAATTTAAAAAAAAAAAAAAAAAAAAAAGAGAGAGAAAAAAGACCCTTAACAGAGTATTTAAAAGGGACCAAGAACAAAGTATACAGAAAAAGTACTTGGAACTGCAAACACAAGTCAAAAAGGAAGTTAAAATGGCCAAGAGAGAGGAAGAAATGATAATTGCTAAGGGGGCTAAAACCAATTCCAAAATGTTTTTCCAATGTTATAACAAGGAGGTAAAATGTCAGAGACATAAATGGCAAAATCATTGATGAAGAGAAAAAAAATAGCAAATATACTAAATTATTACTTTTCACAAGTTTTTACATGACCCACATATCGACCTGTTCCTATCCAGTTTTAAATAACTTTAGCATAACAGAGGCAGAAGTGTTAAAGGGACTAGGAGCTTTTAAAATTAACAAATCACCTGTGTACTCAAAGAAATGAAAGAAGTTATTTACAAACCGCTAACCAAGATCATGCAACAGTCTCTTGACACAGGGGTTGTACCGACAGACTGGAGAATTGCAAACGTAATACCAATCCACAAAATGGGAGACAAAACCGAACCAGGCAACTAAAGACCAATAAGCCTGACTTCTATTATTTGTAAACTTATGGAAACTATAATACGATCCAAAATGGAAAATTACCTATATGGTAACAGTATCCTGGGAGACAGTCAGCATGGTTTTAGGAAAGGGAGATCGTGTCTAATTAACCTGCTTGATTTTTTTGAGGATGCAACATTGACAATGGATAATTGCAAAGCATATGCCATGGTTTATTTAGATTTTGACAAAGTCCCGCATAAAAGATTAATTCTCAAACTGAACGTTGTAGGGATTAAAGGAAATGCATGTACATGGATTAGGGGAGTAGTAGAAAACAGAAAGTACTGATTAGAGGAGAAACCTCAAAATGCAGCGAGGTAACCAGTGGAGTACCACATGGATCAGTATTAGGCCCTGTGCTCTTCCTAATCTACATTAATGGCTTATTTTCTGGTACAGGAAGCAAACTTGTTATATTTGCAGATGACACAAAAAGGTGCAAAGGTCATTCAAAATGATTTAGACAGCCTTCAGAACTAGGCAGACACATGGCAAATGACAATTAATAGAGAAAAATGTTAGGCAATAAAAATGTGCATTTTAAATACCACATGGGAGACACTGAAATTGAAGGAATCTATGAAAAAGATCTAAGAGTTTGTGTTGACTCAGAAATGTCTTCATCTAGACAATGTGGGGAAGCTAGAAAAAAAAAGGCCAACAAAATGCTCGGATATATAGTAAAAAGCATTTAATTTAAATCAAGGGAAGTAATGTTAAAACTTTAAAATGCATTGGTAAGACCTCAACTTGAATGTTGTGTTCAGTTATGGTTATCTTGCTACAAAAATAATATTGTTGCTATACAGAGAGTGCAAAGAACAGCGACCAGAATTATTGTGGGTTTAAAAGGCATGTCATATGTAGACAGGCTAAAAGAATTGAATCTATTCAGTCTTGAACAAAGAAGACTATGCGGCGATCTGAATCAAGCATTCAAAATTCTAAATGGTATTGACAATGTCAACCCAAGGGACTTTTTCGACCTGAAAAAAGAAACAAGGACCAGGGGTCACAAATGGAGATTAGATAAAGGGGCATTCAGAACAGATAATAGGAGGCACTTTTTTACACAGAGAATTGTGGGAGTCTGGAATCAACTCCCCAGTAATGTTGTTGAAGCTGACACCCTGGGATCCTCAAGAAGCTGCTTGATGAGATTCTGGGATAACATCAGCAAGCAAGGTGGGCCGAATGGCCTCCTCTCGTTTGTAAACTTTCTTATGCCTATTGGACTGTGTTGACTCCAAGTAGAGTGAAGAGCTGTCAGAATATCGTAGCAGTGCATACATTAGACATGACAGACACACAGAGTGCAGGCAATGCCATGTCTACTGGACTGTGCTGACTCCAAGCAGTGAAGGGCTGACAGAAAGAGAAAGTCCTTCCCAACCAGAGGCTTGACTCCTTCACACTTCTTATTAGTGATGAGAGACTTTTAAATTATTTTATATTGTGTGCTTGAACAATAAAAATGTAAACCCAACTAGATATCCATTTTGCCAAGGTTATTTTACCATAAAACTTCATATAAACTACAAATGGGAGCTTTTGTGAACAGAAATCCCTGTACGAATAGCAGAGCTCTGTTAAATCAAATGGTTTGTAAACAAAGCACCCCCTATACTAGCATCAGGGCTCTGTTATATCAAATGTTTGTACACAAAGTAAAATGGAAATGTGAAAGGATTGTATCATTGATACAAAAAAGTCACAAAACCTCAATATGGATCCATATTAGATCAGAGATCAATTCAATAGTGAGCAACACATTTAGCATGAAGGTTTATTAAAACCCTGCAAATATGACATGACTACATGAAATCAACTGAGATAGAAGACGACAGCTTTGCAAAGAAACTAGCAGGAGAGAATCATTCTAGTGTGACACCCCGATCAAAACTAGCATAGAGGAGACTCATTCTAGTGTGACACCCCAATCAAACTGACTTAGAGAATCATAGAATACTGAGCCAATATGTGGAAGCATTGAGTCTTTATCAGTCAGTTTGCAGAAATCACATATGTTTAATTAAAATGCAATTGAGCTGAAACTGGGGGCTTGTAAGTTGCCCGCTTTGTGTTTTACTTGTGTCTTTTAGAGCTGAATCCAAAATCCAATTATATTCCACCTACAAAGAGAAATACAATTGTAATGAGCAGGCACAAAAAGGCCTCGAGGTTGAAAGCACATGTATTCTATCACCAACTTTTTTAACTGGCAACTGGCACTATAAACTGGGAACACAGCACTATAGACCACAAATCTGATCAATACATCCTCCCACAGCTTCTGAACTGTCCAACTTTAAGCCTAGATTTAAGCCTAGTTTCACTGTACTCTGATATTACCTTCACCCCATCCAAAACACTTTTTCAATGCCAGACCATGTTGCACACCTGTCAAAGGAATCCGTGGCCATCTTGTACATGTAGATGAAGAGCTTGCTGCAGTGCCTCAGAGTGGGAGACACACTGTCCCCTGGGAGGAGCTCCTCTTCAAGCAGTGTCTGGAAGGGTTGAGAGTTTGATGGGAAGACTGTTGCTGGGGAGAGTTTCTTGGAGTCGGAGAAGCAGCCCAATAGCCTCACTGCGTCCGCCAGCTTCTCGTACTTGATCTCTGTGCTGAAGAAGTGGGAGTTGGCAGGCTCATAGCGCATGGCAGCAGTCAGTGTGCAGAACACTGTGTGCAGCAGCTCAAACAACTGCTTCTGGTTGACTGTCTCCCAGCCATACCTAGGGGGAGAACACAAGGACCTCTCCATGGCAACCAGCAGAGAGGTGACATAAACAAACCCTCCGACTTTTCTGAATACTGTCCTGGTGCGGTGACTCTCTCTCAAGACAGCGAGAAGGGCCTGTGGGTAACACAATACACATTACTATTATTATTAATATTATTACAAAGAGATATTTCATTACAATTATAGGAGTCGCCTGCCACTGCTGTATCTAGAATTCTAACCAATCACAATTGAACAACAGCTTATCTGAATACATGTGGAACTCTAACCAAAGTGTAACACAGTTAGCTAACACACCCCCTAACACTCTCTCTCTCACACACACACACACACACACAGTGGATAGGCATCTCCACTATATCCCTGCTGTAAAACTCCACTTCATTTGTATGGATGTATTGCTACTGCAAGGAATTCTACTATTGACAATACAGACAGAACTCTTGCTTTTTTACTCTAAGCGTTTATAATAACTTTCTTAATTTTTTTAAATTGTTTGAATACAGTACAATCTTCTCTCTTTGCATCTCTTATTAAGCAAAGCTAGGTAACAGTATGTGCTCTAGACAAAGAGAGACAGACATGTCTAAATGAGCAGTGCAATCTCTATTCTGCTTTGTAGTAATTTGGCCTCTCAGCTGTATGGATGACAGGGGTGCCCATCTCCTCTCTCAACAGCAATGCAATCAAGCAGATAAATTCAGACTTGTTTTTATTGTAACAATATAAAAACTGCACTCTATCCGTGAAACTCAGACACCGCTGTCCAGAAAAAAACTTTTTAGATTCGATTTCACTTCCCCAATAGAAGTATAATATGAATCATTTATGGAAACGCTCAGCACTGGAGCACTGATAGCCACAGATAGTGCAATGCAGATCTTGTGCAATGTGCAACAAAACATTTCCAATATTTCTGAAAGGGTGAATACTCTATCACAGGAAGCGCTGCAGAAATGTATGAGGTCACAGCTATTGAGGAGAGGGAACCTGCTTCAAACAAACAGCATGGAGTGAAAGGGAGTCAGTGTTCTGATTGGTTCATTCTTCAGCAAGAATTCTGGCCATGTTGTAATACTTTGCACAAGCCCAGTGGTTATGTGGGTGTACATGAATTCTGACCACATTGTAATACTTTGCACAAGCCCAGTGGTTATGTGGGTGTACATGAATTGTGTCCACATTGTAATACTTTGCACAAGCCCAGTGGTTATGTGGAAGTACATGAATTCTGACCACATTGTAATACTTTGCACAAGCCCAGTGGTTATGTGGGTGTACATGAATTGTGTCCACATTGTAATACTTTGCACAAGCCCAGTGGTTATGTGGAAATACATGAATTGTGTCCACATTGTAATACTTTGCACAAGCCCAGTGGTTATGTGAGTGAACAAGAGAAGGCCAATCCCAACCACAGTGCCACTTGTTTGGAGGAGTTGTGGGAAGCAGTCAATACACAGCATGAAATAAACAACAACACAGCTGGAATATGATGCGACAGCAATACAATGTATGGCTGATTAATCCAGTGGCGTCAAGATGATGACACCAACAGCACATATCGTCTGCATAAAGCACAACACACAATCATATACCTCCCCTGACTCCGCCTCTGACACTTCCAGGATCTTGGCAAAGATGGTGGAAGTGTATCAAGATCAGCATATCTGCATGCCTCCCTGGACTCCAGTGCTTTTACTAGGTGAGCCAGCGGGAACCTCTCATGCGATATGGAAGAGTTTCTTCAATACAATACCAGATATGATTAGGTGCTCAGTCAGTGACTAAACAAGCTAGCATACTGTCTGGAGCGCTGTTGAAGGAACCCTCATAGTGTACATACCTTGAGTATATGGGTTTTGAGCTGTCGTTCTGTGGGTGGTGCTGACTCATAGTGTACCTACCTTGAGTATATGTGTTTTGAGCTGCAGTTCTGTGGGTGGTGCCGAGTGCATTAACCCTAGCAGAGTGCCCATGTCATCATCTCCACTGGGGGACAGCAGCAGCTGCTGGATAATCAGCAGAGCATGCTCCCTGCACTGGGGGTACTTCACAATGTTATGGACACACCTGGCACCACCAAACTCCCGAAAAATACCTGAAAAACAAACAAACACGAATTCACCTCGCACTTTAATGAGGGTTCACACATTTATTGACAATGCTGTTTAATTACACACAGTGAAGCTTTTCTGGTGTTTCTAGTGAGCAAAAATACTGACAAAAAACACTCCCTGTTCTTGATTGCTTGATAAAGAGACCTGAGGGACGTAATCGGCTGCCTGATTTAAAGGGGCAGGGAAGTCTGTGGACTCATTAAAACTAGGTCCAGGCTCAGATAAAAGAGATAAGCTGCAGAGGAATGCAGTACACGTTCACCAAGGAACTCCACTTTAGTGTCTAACTCAATATATTGTTGCCTCTACAGCCTTTAATATGGATCATCAGTTTCACAGAGGGGTTGAGAGCCTCCTCTTATTCACAGACATGGATTTACATGAAGTATATATAGAGTGCTGAACACTGTGAAGAGGCTCTTGTTTCTATCCTTATTTGACTCGATCATTTCTGGGAAATCCTGCTGTTTTCTACCAAGGTCTAAGGGGCTTTCTGTTCCTGTGATGTGTGGGTGGTTTAAAACCCACTCCCAGGTAGGATGGACAATTAAAGCATGTGGTAATCCTGACTTTAAAAAATCATGTAAAATGTGTGGAATCCAATTTATAGAGAATACAAAAAACATTTTCCAGCAGGCTCTTTGGCCCCCATCAAGTTTTTAGTAATCATCTCGGTAGAATTTCCATGTGGAGCCGCTGCACAGTGAAGTCACTTATCTGTTCAGCTCCACAATGTACTTCAACATGTGAAGCTATTTCCTATATGAAAGACTATTTCATCAGCTCCACAATGTACTTTGACTTGTGAAGCTGTTTCCGATGTGAAAGCCTATGATTTAATCTATTTGTTAATCCCAAAATGTCTGAGAAAAACATATTTGGATAAATCTACTAATGTCACTCCTATATTAGTTTCAATGAAAAGTTTCAACTAAACCCTATATACTAGACGTGTGAATCAACTGAACCCTATATACTAGACGTGTACAGTTCAACTGAATCCTATATACTAGACATGTACAGTTCAACTAAACCCTATATACTAGACGTGTACAGTTCAACTAAACCCTATATACTGATGTGTACAGTTCAACTAAACCCTATATCCTAGACGTGTACAGTTCAACTAAACCCTATATACCAGACATGTGCAGTTCAACTAGACCCTATATACCAGTCGTGTACAGTTTAAATAAACCCTATATACCAGACATGTACAGTTCAAATAAACCCTATATACCAGACATGTACAGTTCAAATAAACCCTATATACCAGACGTGTACAGTTCAACTAAACCCTATACACTAGACATGTACGGTTCAACTAAACCCTATATACTAGACATGTACAGTTCAAAATAAACCTATACACTAGACGTGTACAGTTCAAATAAACTTTATACACTAGACTTGTACAGTTCAAATAAACCCTATACACTAGACGTGTACAGTTCAAATAAAACCCTATATACTAGACGTGTATAGTTCAAATAAACCGTATATACTAGATGTGTACAGTTCAAAATAACCCTATATACTAGACAAGTACAGCACTGTGCACTCTAGGGTGCAATCTGTCTTTTTCTTTAAAAACTCATAATCCAATCGTTACAATGGAAACATGTTTTCTTTCATTAGTAATGTTTACTGTTATTAAGTAGAAGAGGAAGCAGTAAGATTAGATCTCTGTCCTCATGTACATTGTGAAATTCACATGTCAGAAACAGTAGGATTAGATTTTTTAAGGACAGATTCTGGAAAACCCTTTCAGTCTCTTTTCACAGAACAAAAAATGTTTTAAGAGGCCTTTTAAAAAAACAAGTATGATGTCACTAATAGTCACTAAAGAGTTAATGATGCTAGTACTGTGTGGTTCTTGCTAGTAGCTTCTACAGTCACAGCCTGTCAGAATATTCACATGTTTTTAAAAAGTGGGACAGATTCAGTTTAAATGGCTTTAATTATGAAATCACCTGGGCCGGATGAGATCCTCCCAATACTACTCAAAGAAATGAAAGAAGTTATTTACAAACCGCTAACTAATATCATGCAACAGTCTCTTGATGCAGGGGTTGTAGCGACAGACTGGAGAATTGCAAACGTAATACCGATCCACAAAAAGGGAGACAAAACCGAACCAGGCAACTACAGACAAATAAGCCTGACTTCTATTACATTTAAACTTATGAAACTATAATACGATCCAAAATAGAAAATTACCTATATGGTAACAGTATCCTGGGTGACAGTCAGCATGATTTTAGGAAAGGTAGATCGTGTCTAACTAACCTACATGATTTTTTTGAGGATACAACATCGACAATGGATATGACTTAGTTTATTTAGATATCCGGAAAGCTTTTGACAAAGTCCTGCATAAAAGATTAATTCTCAAACTGTACGCAGCAGGGATTCAAGGAAATGCATGCACATGGATTAGGAAGTGGTTAACATGTCAAAAGCAGAAAGTACTGACTAGAGGAGAAGACTCAGAATGGAGCGTGGTAATAAGTGGAGTACCACATGGATCAGTATCAGGTTGGCCAGGGTGTCCTCAGATTACCGCGCACCTGCGACCCCTGTAGCCTGGCCGGGCGCCTGTGGGCTTGCCTGTAAGCTGCCCAGAGCTGTGTTGTCCTCCGACACCATAGCTCTGGGTTGGCTGCATGGCAGGCCAGCAGAGTGAAAAGAAGCAGGCGGCTGATGGCACACGCTTCTGAGGACAGAGTGTGTTTGTCTTCACTGCTCCCGAGTCAGCACAGGGGTGGTAGCGGTGGGCTGAGCCTGAATACAATTGGGCATTTCAAATTGAGAAAAAACAGGGTAAAAATTAATTGGTGACTACTAAATTTAAAAAAAAAAGGTATTTCATATGCAGACAGGCTAACATAACTGAATCTATATAGTCTTGAACAAAGAAGACTAAGTGGCGATCTGATTCAAACATTCAAAATTCTAAAAGGTATTGACAATGTCGACCCAAGGAACTTTTTCGACCTGAAAAAAGAAACAAGGGTCACAGATGGAGATTAGACAAAGAGGCATTTAGAACAGAAAATAGGAGGCACTTTTTTTTACACAGAGAATTGTGGGAGTCTGGAACCAACTCCCCAGTAATGTTGTTGAAGCTGACACCCTGGGATCTTTCAAGAAGTTGCTTGATGAGATTCTGGGATCAATAAGCTACTAACAACCAAACAAGCAAGTGGCCTCCTCTCGTTTGTAACCTTTCTTATGTTCTTAACAAAAGTCCACTGTTAGCCCATTTGTTTACCTGCGTTTGTGTTGGACCCTTGCAGAAGCACTGTTAAGGTCTCCATCACCAGCCATGCCAATTGCTTTTGGTCCTCCATTAAGCTATTATTAGAATCTCCTGCAATACAAGAGAATTCCAATACAGTAAACTGAGTGGATCCATCATGCCTGTGCAACATTTAAAACAACACAATAAACTGAGTGGATCCATCATGCCTTCAAACATTTAAAACAGCCCCTGTTTGTAGATGCAGCATGCTTTCTTTCCTAGCTCACACAACTTACTCATTCAGCCCATATTGTACATGCAGCATGCTTTCTTTCCTAGCTCACACACCTTGCTCGTTCAACCCCTGTGTGGGGTCCTTCAGCAGTGCAGCGTACTTGTGCAGCATGTTCACCAGGACCTCCATCAGCCCCACCTCTCTGAACACGTCTCTGAAGAGGGGGTCGTGGCGGCTGAACTTTAGTAGGGTCTGCGTCGCTGCCATGCTGCACTGGTATGAGGAGCTGGACTTCAGCAGCATGCTCACACTGAACAACTCTTTACAAGGGATGTAGTTCAAACTAAAAACCACAAACTCCAACAGCTCAAAATATTTGGTCTGCACCTCCGACATCTTCAACATCTTTTCTGCAAACTGTGACAAAGTGTGCTGGGACTCCAGGATGAAGTAATTGGCATTGTCTGCCATGTAAATGTTTGAAATAGCATCCAGGATGATTCTGGTGAGGCGACAGGTTTTCGCTTTGAGAAAGGCATTCTGAAGCACAGAGAAGGCTTGGATGTTCCGCACTGTGTGACCTAAATCAAAAAAGATAGAACCACTGTTAGCCTAACATTAGTTAACACTGCACTAATTCAGCCATTTCCAGGAGTCACAGTATGATTAGAGAAAAGCCAAACATGAAAGAAACCTTTTCCTGTGGGCTGTGGCACAGCAAACCCTGGCAAGAGAAACGGCACCCCCGTGGTGACGCCAGCAGGCTTGAGCTCAGTCACTCCGGACACTGTCAGTGAAGTGACCACATTAACCAAGTCTTTCAGAGTGTCTTTGGAATCATCCTCTTTTGCTTGCTCCAGCCTACAAACACAAAAGGAACACGTTATTGGTGATTCATGATTACATTTGAAATGGATAATTACTTTGAAGGCTATGATATTCGCTATCCTTGTCTAAAATCATAGTACCTTAAAGTTATTAAAAAAAAATCAGCTTCTACTTATAAAAAACTATTTTCTATTGGCATGCGTTACTCGTGACTCCCTGGGGACTGGAATCATGAAGGACAAACAATTAGGAAGGAGAGTCTCCTATGATAATGTTACTCGGAAATCAAAAGCAAGAAATGTGACAAGCTGAAACAGCTCTGTATAACAGCCATTGACTTTGAAATCCAGGTTCTACTACAATGAGCTCTTGAGACCTGGTGTGTGTATATCCAGTATCCTATTCACATAATTGAAAAACAGCACACAATAAACATAGCTTTACAGCAGTGGATCCCAACAACATGGCTTCCAGCTGGTCCTCAAGGTCCGGCACAGTTCAGGCCTTTGTTCCAATCAAATCCTAAATCGGTTAATTGAAGCTTAGCCTGTTGAATTAACTCATTTAACAGCGGATTGTTAAATATGACCTCTGGACTGAAATGGACCTTCAGAGCCTGTGTTGGGAGCAGACTTCTAGGACATGTCCAGAACTTTCACTCAAAACGTATTTTTTGTGACTCTGACTCGAGTCACGGCTGCAAAAGAGTCAGACTCGACCGTGTGTGACTCAGATTTGAACATTCAGGCTCCGTGACGCGGAGATATTAACGAGTCCTTTTTTATTTTCTGTTACACAAGTAATATTACAGTTACTAGGAAACTGCACAATAAAAACCCACCCAACAAAACACTATCCAATCACTGGTTAGCCCTGTTGTCTTTGCAGCCAATCATAGTAAGAATAAGAAATTGGAAGCGAGTTAGGTTGTAGCATAAACACACCCACCACACAAATCCAACTGCAACCATTGCATACCAAAAAATTGTTTTTCTCTCTTTTGCACGAAGTTTTATAAAGAATAAATAATGTCAGTATAGTAAACAAGGAAGTAATTATTTGGCTTTTAACAAGCCTTTCTCTTTACTACTTTAAACCGTGTTCTACGCTTTTTAAACACTGTAGAAATACATTTCTAAAACTGCATTCCTGAAAAATACATAATTAGATTTTGCTAAGCTCCCTGAATCTCTGGAACATCATTTACTTGTTTGCATTGAAAACAATAGAACACTGGTCACCTTAACAATTTTGAGTTTACTGAAAACATAAATTAATGAAAAAAAGGATAATCATATAAGTTATAATTCTACTTTTAGAGCGTCTTAATTCATATCAGAAAGTCACTGTGTGATTAAATATTCAGTGCTTTGCTTCTAATCTCAACTTGTTCCCAGCACACAATATCACGGTTTGCAAGCAACATCAATGAATTCACCCAGCAAATCCAGTGTATAACTAGGCACTAAAGTCTCAAATCGAAAATTGCCCAGCTTAAGTTTGCAAAAAAGAATTAATGGTAAATGTACCTCTTTTTGACAGTAGGAAAATACCCATCAGATCGCAATTGATTGACTGGTACCAAAATCTGACAGTGCACCACTTTTTGACATTACAAGGGTCAAGTTTTGGTACGTGTACCACATTTTGACACTGTACCACTTTCTAACACTACACTGGCTCTACAGTCCAGATCACGGCTTCTGTCAAAGTGAAAAACAACGCCCACAAACTTGCACTTGAAGCTTATCTATAAACTTCACATACATTCAAACAGTATTCCAATTCCAATTCCAAAAGAAAAGAAGATAGTGACAGACAAGCTGAAAAAGGCATGCAAATAGAATAATCGAGCTAGAAAAAAAAAATCTAATTTATTTATTTTTTTTTTTTTTAAAGTTATTTTACTTAGGACTCGGACACTGATGACTCCGACTAGACACTCAGGACTCGGACTCAGGACTTGGACTCAACTCTCGGACCCTGATGACTCTGACTCGACACTCGGGACTTCGACTCAACTCTCAAACCCTGATGACTCGGACTTGACACAGACCCTGCTGACTCGGATTCAGGATTCTGACTCACACTCTGGACCCAGGACCCGGACCTGGACTCGACACTGACTCCGACCCTGATGGAATCTGATGGCTCAGACCCAAACCCTGATGACTTGGACTCGACACTCCAGACTCAGAACTCAGACTCAACATTCGGGACTCACAACTCAGACTTGACGCTCCGGACTTGACACTCCAGACTTGGACTCGCTACTCGACACTCCAGACTCTGACTCGCTACTCCAGACTCGGACTCGCTACTCAACAATGCAGACTTGGACTCAGTACTCGACACTCCAGACATGGACTGAGTACTTGACACTCCAGACTTGGACCCAGTACTCGACACTCCAGACTCGGACTTGCTACTCAACACTCCAGACTCAGACTCGTTACTCGTCACTGCAGACTTGGACACAGTACTCGACACTCCAGATTTGGACTCAGTACTTGACACTCCAGACTTGGACTCAGTACTTGACACTCCAGACTTGGACCCAGTACTCGACACTCCAGACTCGGACTTGCTACTCGACATTCCAGACTCAGACTCGTTACTCGTCACTCGTCACTGCAGACTTGGACACAGTACTCGACACTCCAGATTTGGACTCAGTACTCGACACTCCAGACTCGGACTCAGTACTCGACACTCCAGACTCGGACTCAGTACTGGACACTCCAGACTCGGACTCGACACTCCAGACTTGGACTCAGTACTCAACACTCCAAAGTCTGACTCGATACTCCAGACTCGGACTCACTACTCAACACTCCAGACTCGGACTCAGTACTCGACACTGCAGATTTGGACTCGGTACGCGACCCTCCGGACTCGAACCTCGACATTCCGGTCTCAGAACTCAGACTTGACACTCCAGACTCTGTACTCGGGACTCGACACATGGTGACACTACGGACTCGTGAATCCAGACTTGGACGCAACACTTGGGTCTCGACACTCTGGACTCGGATGCAACATTCTGAACTCAACACCCAGGACTCAGGAATCTGGACTTGATCTCGACACTCCAGACTCTGACTCGAAACTCGTGACACCGACTCGACACTCAGACCCTGATGACTCGGACTTGACACTCAGGATTCAGACCCTGATAACTCGGACTCGACGCTCCGGACTCGGGACACCAACTCGACACTCAGACACGGACTCGACATTCCGGACTCGGGACACAGACTCGAAACTCGGACCCGACATTCGGACATGACACTCAGGACTCGGACCCTGATGACTCGGATTTGGGACTCACACTCGGGACCCAGGACTCGGACACTGACACGCAGTCGACATTCGGGACTTGGACTCGAACTCAAACCCTGGTGACTCAGACCTGAGCTTGGGACATGGACTCGGGACTTCAACTCAACTCTCTGACACTGATGACTTGCGACTCAGACCCTGATGACTCCGACTTGACGCTCGGACACGAACTTGATATTCGGGACTCAACTGATAGTGACTAGGACCGTGATGACTCAGACTTGACACTCGGGAATCGGACTCGACACTTGAACACAGACCCGACCACGGCGGACTTGACACTTAGGACTCTGACCCTGATGACTCGGAGTCTGGACTCCGGACTCGTGGTTTGAGGACTCGACTACAACTCTGTTTGGGAGCCTCTGCTTTAAAGAAAATGATTATTCCTTTTAATGGACTCTTACAAAATATGATGGCCTCCTATGATAAAGATATGAATTAATTTACCTCAGCATCAGATCACAAAGGAAAGTGTATCCCTGACAGATCCTAAAATCATCCAGCAACATCTGCGATACATCACTGGAGTCTTTCAGAAAGCAGGACAGCCCAGCAAACATTTCCACAATCTCCAGGGATGAAAGGTCATCTGACTGCTGCATGTTCTGAATGCATGTGGCCAAACATTCTTTCTCTGCAAAATAAATCCATAGATAAATAAATGAATAAATCAATAAAATGTGTATATTAAGTGTTATACATTCCAAAATCCTTTACTGAAAAGCTGTCCAAAGCTCCTTTAGTCATTTTAATGCAAACCAGCTGTCAGGTAAGGTGCCTCGTGACGGTAATATACAGATATCAGGCAGTACAGTCTATGCTGGGAAAGGGGTCTCCCCTCCACACGTCAATATGGGGTATTATCACCACTGACTTCAATATTGATCTGGCATCAATTACGCATACTGGAAATCACTGTCAGACAGTCTCTGTATACACAATAAGCACTTCTCAGAGTGTCCCTTATTTGTTTGAAGCCTGTAAGATAGTTAATACAATTAGGGAACTGTCAATTATTTTGGCAGTTTATTACCCGTAATAGAATCTGTAATTGTTTGGAGTCATAAAAGCGCACAAACAAAACTTTATATGAACAATACTGAAATTAATATTTACAGTAAATACTATTTTAAAATCTTTTAGAATAAATGGAAAGGGTTTTGTTTAGTACAGGTTTCTTTGCACCATGCTCGTAGCCCTTTCTCTCGGCTGCATATCAATCTGTCACATCAAAGTGACAGGTAAACTTCAGCAGAAGAAAAATGAATGGTTTTCAAAATGTGGGAAACATCCACCGAAAATAAGGAAATGCATAATGCAACAAGCTGCTCAGTGTTGGCTCTATGCTGAGAATCTACATCAGTGATGTGTCGGGTTGTAAATCCTGTTGAGTTAGTCCAGCCAGTCTGTACCCTGAAAGTGTGGAAAGAGACCCACTAAAAACAGCAGCTGTTCACAGTAAGAAGCTGCTTGAAGCAACGTCTGCTCACAGCTTTCACAAACAGCAGGTCTGGGCTGAGCTGAAGGCTGCAAAACCAGTATTATTAGTGGTTAATATTCCATCAAGTTATTAATAAGAGTTAGTAACATGAGCTCCATTTCTACCTACCGGATTGGGGAGAATCATTGCACGTGTCTCCATTTGATTGGAACATGCGTACAGTACTATTCCCAGTAGGGCAATTACTGAAGAACTGCAAGGCATTATGGAAGTGTGGCATGTTCGAGAATAACCCTCTCTCACCTGCTCAGAGAATCACTAATTGGAACCAGACACATGTCAGCCAATATCTCTTGATTTGTGAATCTACCTTGCATTGCAGTGAGAAATAACAGTCTCCTTCTGGCACAGCTGTATGCAACGTTGTAAGCAAAGAGACAAAGACACATTGGGATGTAAAGACAACTTTTATCACATAGGTGCTTCACACAGTTCAATTACGATCTTTAAATCTGTCACAGCTGAACTTATGACCTCTACGGATTGAGTAAATAAAAAAACAAGCACACCATTAAATAATAAACAAGACAACACCAAGAACACAGCTTCACTACTAACACTAACCAGGGCCAGCACACGCACCGTGAATGTACTTGACTACATTGACACTGAGGCCATGTCGTGATATTGTCATCAGCACTTCCCCTGCGCTCTTCCTCCAAGGCAGATTGTGGGGAGGACACCATGATGTTAATGCACTGAATAAGAGCTGCAGGTCATCTTTCTGTGCAAGCTCTTCTGCTGGGGACACGAAACTGCACAACTTCACCAGGACCTAAGACAGGAAAGAGAACAAAAAAATCTAACTTAGGGTAAAGGGGCTTGGTGCTGGCTGGTTAAAATGACTATTTTTTTATTTTAAACCATGGAAAGGAATCTATGTGAGAACATTTCGCTAATAGCAATAAAAAACAAAAAACAAAAAAACAAGAAAATTGTAACTCTATTTAACTTAATTTCTCCAAAATAAGTTTAAAAAAAAAGGCTTGCTCTAAAGTTTAATTATTAAAAAGAGATTTAATCCTGAAATGGGCTTTATAGAAAGTCCCCCTTACAAAAAACAATAATATAAAAATAGAGCTGACACTTTAAATCAAGGAAGATGTCATGGTCAATTATTTTAAATAATCTGTCAAGTTCCATTTCCCAATACATGCATATACTATAGGAGACATCTGTGTTTTCATCAGATTGATATTCGTGCCAACAGCAGCGGATTGCTGAAGGGGACAATTTACAAGTGGCTGTTGATAGGCTAGTGGAGAGGCTACTTGATTATCAGCTGTTCACCACTATTTTATCCAACTGTCTTACATATAAACAAATTTGTGACATACTGAGTTCAGACTGCTCTTGTGTGTAATACATTGACATCATGCATCATGCAGACTACTCTTGTGGCTCGCTGACCTGCACAAAGACTTTCTGCAGCAGAGCCCTGCGTTCCGCAAGGGGCAGCTCTGTCTGGGCAGCTCCGGGAACCTCCGGCACGTGAGGGAGGTCAAAGAACAGGTACAAGCACTTCACCAGTGTGGACGGCACCGACATTGTGGTCATGCAATCCACCGCTTTCTGAGAAAGAAACACAGCACTACACCCTTCATCGGTTTCCGTTCAAGTCGCTTAACAAAAACCAAAATGGCACTTCTTTAAAACAACAATGAAAGCTTTAATTCAAGGTAATGTTAATTAAAAAAACAACAGCAACATTTTGTCTTTCATACTATGAAAAAATAAATGTTTCAAAGTTGTGTAACAGATCCTAGCATGGTGAACATCCTTTCAACCCTCTGAGACCTGGTGTATAGATCCTGTGACCCCTCCAGAGCGCTCTCCATCTGTACTGTGAATGCTGGGAACGCTAGTCTTGTCACTCCTGTCTCCAGTGCAGTGTGATGCTGGTGGACAGGAACAGGGGCAGGTCCCATCACTAGTAAAGTGGATTCTGGTCTCCAAGCCATTGGCTCTTCACACTACTCCAGCAGGTTTTATATACAGCACAGAAATCATAAAATGCTGTTATGCAGTTGAATACATTTCAGATTAATTTGGCCTACAAAGTCAGTTTGGAAAGCTGTGAAATCTTTTTACTGCTCTAGGCTACTGTCTGTAGGTCCCTCAAGATAGACACATCATCGTGAAGTCAGAATTTGAAAATGTTTTTTTTTAAATAGTTGTTTTAGGTACTACAACAGTCAATCTACAGCTATATATAAAACAAAAACAATCTGGTGATATGTAGCTCGTGTAGGACAGATAAATCCTTTATTCAGTGACAGTGTGTGTAGTTTGTTTTCAGGTAGGACAGATACATCCTTTATTCAGTGACAGTGTGTGGACTGGGATGAAATTGCAGTCTCCTGTGTTCAGTGTATTTTGTAATGTTGTAATGCACTGGGATGGTGCAGTCTCCTGTGTTCAGTGTATTTTGTAATGTTGTAATGCACTAGGATGACGCAGTCCCCCAGTGTCCGGGTGTATTTTAGCCACACAAACCTGCCCCGATGATGCCAGCAGGTTGATGGTCGTGAGCAGCATCCAGCCTCGACTAGCCTCCTCACTGTGATTCACCTCCAGAAACTGAACGATGGCCCGACTGGCAGCCTCTACAAAGGGACAGAGACAAGCCCAGCGCAGCCAGCGAGGACGGGTTTCATTAGACAAAGCCATCAAGGACTTACTGCTACAGCGCCCCATATAGTTTCAGTTATTCGTACCTGTTGATTTGTTAGATGCCCGCCTTCTGATCTCGGTGACCATTAATCGTGATACTTGTGTTGTAAACTGGAGGAGGTCAGAGAACTTCTCTGTCATTGTATTTGAGGGCGCATTGCCAAACACCTTCATTAAAGAGAAAACAAGTCAGTTTCAGCCCTTCCATCGGAATGATCCTGCAAAGCAAATGTCATTAGGTTTCACTTGGACCCATTAACGACTACAGTACTTTATTAAGAAATCTATAACTACTGTACATGCATAATACCAAATAATGGTTTTGTTTCTGTTAATACAAATTAAATTAATTCATTATTAAGCAATTCAAAAATAATATTTCTCAATAGTGGGATTGCTACTGATTCCCTTTCTGATGTCTACAGTTAAACTGAACAGATGTGCTGTTTGTATCTTAAGGTTATACTTTCAAATGTCAGCTTGTTAGCTGAAGCACATAGCAGAGGTCAAATATTAGCAGCATTTGGTTGCTTAGGTAACATCAACTTTATTTGCAGTCTGGTGCGGTGTGTGCGTCTGTGTGTACAGTATGTGTCTCTGTGTGTACGTGTCTGTGTGTCATCTCTGTGTGTGTGTCATTTGTGTGCATCAGTATGTACACGTGTCAGTAAGTGTCTCTGTGCCTTGTGTCTGCTTCTGTGTCAGTATGTGCGCATGTGTGTCTGTTGTGTGTGTGCATCTCTGTGTAGGTGTGCATCGTGTGTGTGCGCGCGTGTCTGTGTTGTATGTGTGTGCCTGTGTGTCTCTGTGCGTCTGTATGTCTGTGTGTCATGTGTGCGTCGTGTTAGAGTGGGCTGCAGTAGAACAGCAAGCAAAGTAAAAGAATAGAAGCCTGAGGAGAGACAGTGGTCTTGCCAATGGCATGCATGGCATGGCACTACCAGTTGTAGAAATGACCAGCGCTTTCCGTGCCCTGCCTCCTAGATCAGTTGATATTTATGTAGCCATGGGGTTTAACCCTGTAACATAGATCTTTCATGTAGCTATGGGGTTCAACTCTGTAACACAGCTCTCTCATGTAGCCATGGGGTTTAACTCTAACACAGAATTTTTTGGCGTACCTTCAGCTTTCAGTCTTACCAGAATCATGAATAAATCTAGAAACAGAAGGACTGCAGTGTCTCTATTTATGGACACTACCCATCAGATTGAAATATCATTCACTGTCTCCAGTAAAGGCTCTGAGAGTATTCATTTTATTTGAATACAATTTTAAAAAATAACGTTTAAGGAAATCATTTATAAATACATGTAGAAATGGCTAAACAGTTGTTTAAATTTTTCACATCAGCAAAACAAAGTAATTGTAGCTCACAAAAGACAATTAAACAGCTTTTCTACTTCTTTCAATCTGTTTCACATTTTCTTGCCTGTCATGTCCTATGTGTGTTTCCTATCACTCGCTATAAATATTGCTGTTTGTGAATACTGTACATCATTATTTACCAGGTATGGCTAGCAAAGAATGACAGTTAGACATGTCCAATAGGGGTGTGCAATAGTACTGTCTGTCTCTGTGCAGTTAGTAGTTAGAAAATAGAAAATCTCTATTCTACAATAAAACAAGAACATTTATGGCAGCAAAAATGGACCTTGATGGCCATTAGCAGCAAAAAAATCCTGTTTTACGGTATCATAACTCAGAGCTGCACTACAGCTGCTCGCCTCTAGTGGTCCTTTTCAAGTAACCTCTCCTCAGAGGCTGGTTAGTACAGTTAAAACAGTGCTGTAAAGCACAAACAGATGCAGACACGTACATACACACACACACACGACCTGTGTCAGAAGACAGGTAGCAGGCTGCCTCTCTCACCCTGTTGAAGACAGGCAGCATCATGTACAGCTTCTCCTCCTGTTCCTTCTGGCTCATGTGGCGCGGCGGGTGGCTGAGCTCACTGAAGAGTCGGCGCAGGTGCATGAGGCCCAGCGCGTTGTCTTGCGGGCTGCACTCCTCCAGGTGGGGCCGCCCTATGATCCTCTTCACCATGTTCATCTTGAGAAGCGAGCCAGCACTGAGGAACAGGACAGCAGCGCTCAGGCAAAACTGCAGTGTAGTAGCTTCAAATCAAATGCATTCATAAGTTCAATGAAAATAGACATCCCAAGCAGCATACTATTCCACTAAACATTGAATTGGAAATGTCCTGTTTTATAAGGCGCTTCAATTTTTTCCCCCCTAAAGTTTCATTTTTAGTACCCTGACGCAGTGTAAACTAGTGCCGGGACAAACATGGAATTTCAATGTTGGGAAATTCGTTCAGACATTAGTTCATTTTCAAAACATTATGAAAGCCCTTATCTGTAATGTAACTGCAAAAATAAAGTATTTTCCTTCTTCAGTTAATGCAGAAGACCAGCTCTGGAGTCATCAACCCTCCTTTTTGTAAAAAAAAAAAAAAAAAAAAAAAAGAAAAACTTGACCTGGCAACAAGCTTGCATTATTTGTGCTGTGGATTGAAACAGGACCCCTGTCTTTGCTGACTACAAAAACAACATCAAATAATCTCAAATCTATTCAGCATCTTAAACGGCAGCAGATCCCACCTTTTAAAAACAGCTCTTTGTAGCATGGCAGCAAGTCCCAATGGTTATGCTGTTCATTGCCCATGTTTGATTGTCAGATACAGCACAGTAAATGCAGAAACCCACCTGAGCTTTCAGTCCCATGCTTCAGTGTACTGTATGAATGAATCAATAGCACTTGGTGTCCGATGGGGTCTTATTACCTAATTTCTGTGTTCTAAGATAATACTAATACACAACAAAGCAAAGCCCTGCGTGACTGTGTAGTCATGTGTCTACAGAAAGCATAATGCCCTGCTTCACTACTGTATAGAAGTGCCATATTTCAAAAGAACATTTCACTGGATTTGGTATACGGTCATTCCACAAACACTGACAACTGAGATTACTAGTATATCTATTTGTTAAGTGAAAACTTATTTCTTACTTATTATGTGTGTATTTTCAGATCAACAAGAAGCCCCAAAAATGTGCTTTGAATCGTTCACTCCCATCAGGTTTACTGCTTTAAAACTAACCTTCCTAATGGGATGCTCTAGGAAATACTGAGCAACAAAGTCAGAGAGACAGTGACTGCAGAAAACCCCACAGCTTCACTGACAGCACAAAGATTAAACTGACACAGATAGAAAACATGAAACCATCATTTCAACAGTGAGAGTACACCAGGCAAAGCCATCTAGAAATGAAATGGGTTAAAACAAGACAATGCTCTCTGTACAGAACCACTCTCTGTGCAGCATAAACAACAACATGATGTCTTAGCAATGCTCTCTGTATAGAACAGGGACATACTGTACAGAACCACTCCCTGTGCAGCAGAAACAAGAACATGATTCTTAGCAATGCTACAGTATCCGAGGGCAGCTCCCTAAGGAAGAAAATTCCCAAGCACTGGAAATATTTACATGAAAAACAATAGAAACTATTTAGTGGCTAAAAATCCTTTATAATAACACCAGAATAAAGTGACACCGTGAGCACTTTACAATCACACTTTCAGGACAGCTCCATGCAGAGTCAGGTGACACTACAGTTATCCTTCCAGGAGAGGGGCCTTCAAGCCACTTAATCCAAGAAATAGATCTTAAACATAATTCATAAACCGGAATGTTCTGATGTTTTATCTACCAATCATACTTCTCTGCTTTTCCTCAGGTGCGTTAAGGAGTAGGAAATTAATTTCTCTTGTAACAATGGTAGTGTATCCAAGACAGGCTTGTCTTCTGTTCCCACAATCAGAGCATTGATCAGCTTTGCTATAGCAGTACAGGTAATCATGAGCTCGATACACTGGTGCTGACACTGCTACACAAACTCTCTTTCTCCTTTACTTCAAATCAGAGCATTGATCAGCTTTTTGGAACTGCAAAAGGGCCATTTTTCAAAATAAAATGATCAAATGTCATCAATGCCGAATCAACATAAAAATGTGCCTCAAATGAACAAGCTACAGAGTCAGCACTGCATTTCTTATTGGGTTTTTTGTTTCCTGGGAATTTCTTAGTAGTCAGATGACAGACAGTAAGGAAAACATAACCAAAAATTGCCAAGGTTCTCCCCAAGCCTTTTCAGCCGGGAGGGTCGTCCGGCTGAAAAAACCAGACCCGCCCGTCTTACAGTAAGGATTGATTGTGCTTCTAGCAGACTAGATCAGTTGCGCGTTGCTGGGTGAAAAAAAAATCTTGGAACCACATGACAGCTGTGTTATGTCTTGACACAACATTTAACCAGTCAGAGAGTTGAAGGGGTGGGTTTTCTGTGTTAAGCACTTGAGAGGTTAAAACATTAAAAATGATATTTTAAAAATATAAATAGTGACAATGAATGCAGGGGGTCAAAATAAGCCGATGATCGGCGCAGTCCACCACCTAATACTATATTTGTGGATATAGGATACGTTATTAAAAAAAAATATTAAGATTATTTTCAGGAATTATCATTCACTCAATTTTTTGTTGTATTATTGTACCGTAAGGTGAAATATAGTACATAATAGCTATACATATGCGCCAAAAAAAAAAAAAAAAATGTATTCCTTTTGTTGTGATATCATAACAATATGTACCCAGGTGCTTGCGAGAGATATTGGGGGTTCATTTATAGAGGCTGTACGCCTTTAAGAAGAAAGGCGTGATGCAATATCAGCCGAACACTTGCCAATTTAAAGGAAGCAATAAGCTCAACAATTAAGCTAATAAGGAAGTGAAAAGGTTACTTTTTTTTGTGAATTCCAATAACCCTACATTATCTTTCCCCAGTCAAATCGCAGAGTGCAAATAAGCACAGTAACTTACCATAATAAAAAACAGTCATGAAAAAGAAAATGTAGAACATAAAAAAGCGCAACCAGATACAGTCAATGAAAGACAAAACATTATTCAAATTCTTTGTCGTATTATGTATTTAAGGCAAGGCAAGTTTATTTTTCCATTAAAAGTGCTCCTGGATATAATGTTCTGCCGCCCAGCTGTACAGAATTTCTGGGAAAAACCCTGATTGCCCTTGAAAGCATATAATATAAATAATTAAAGAAAACAAAGAAATGCATGGAAAGTATAGTGAAATCAATAAAGCACTTACTGTAGACTCATAATAATAGGAATAGAAATCAGGGCTGCTTACTAACTGTTTACATGTAAAGTCACTGAAATCAGTTGAAACATGTACATTCTGTACAGCAGATTCCATTGGGACTGTACCTTCTGTACTGCAGATTCCATTGGGACTGTACCAGCTAAACATGCTGCAGACTGTACCTTCTGTACTGCAGATTCCATTGGGACTGTACCAGCTAAACATGCTGCAGACTGTACCTTCTGTACTGCAGATTCCATTGGGACTGTACCAGCTAAACATGCTGCAGACTGTACCTTCTGTACTGCAGATTCCATTGAGACTGTACCAGCTAAACATGCTGCAGACTGTACCTTCTGTACTGCAGATTCCATTGGGACTGTACCAGCTAAACATGCTGCAGACTGTACCTTCTGTACTGCAGATTCCATTGGGACTGTACCAGCTAAACATGCTGCAGACTGTACCTTCTGTACTGCAGATTCCATTGAGACTGTACCAGCTAAACATGCTGCAGACTGTACCTTCTGTACTGCAGATTCCATTAAGACTGTACCAGCGAAACATTCATTATGAACCATGCTGGCTGCTTGGTGAATACTGTGCCCTGCAACACAACAGCACACACACTGCACTAAATGGAATTAATATCTCACAGAAGCAGCAATGACATTGAGTTAGTTTTCAGTGCTATACTATTTTACAGTGTGTCCATGTTGTAACACTGTCGGCTACATTCTCCAAGCTACTTATATCACATTTATATTACCATGAAGACAATTCTAAAACTAACAATCAACTTATTGACTGGCATTTATCTTATTTACCTTACAGTATTGTAGCCAGAAATAATGAGCTATGGTCTCTGAAACCAGTCGTGAAATTTTGTCTGGTATGTTTATTAAAAAGATTGTCCTAGGCACAATGAGCACCATTGACCCTTGTAGACTGGCCAGACGCCTGCGGCCTTGCCTGTAAGCTGCCCAGAGCTGTGTTGTCCTCCGACGCTGTAGCTCTGGGTTGGCTGCATGGCGGACCTAAAGAGTAAAAAGAAGCAGCCAGCTGACGGCACACACTTCAGAGGACAGCGTGTGTTCGTCTTCGCCACTCCCGAGTCAGCGCAGGGGTGGTAGCAGTGTGCTGAACATAAAAATGTAATTGGACATTTCAAATTGGAAAAAAAAATAACTATTTGGAGTACAAAGCTTGAATTTAGTTAAGGATGTGGTTTGCTGTTACAGCACGGATGGGGAAAAATATATTCATTAAACAGCACATGCAATAGCATATAAGAACTTCCAGGTTCGCTTTGTATGCTTTGAAGAACTCAAAAAAGAACAATACTAGAAGTATAATGGATGCATAAGTAAGTATCTACACAATACATGTGTGTATTACGTGCAGTCATAAAATCTAACAATGTTTTATTTACATTATGTCCGTTTTTCCAACTAACACTCACTATTCTCTTATAAAAAGCCTTTATGTAACTTCAGTTTCTTTTTTTTATTCTCACTCCTTATGAATTCTGCAGTCACATGCATTGAAATGATTACAATTGACTATTTGCTATATGCAGTACGTTAACAGTTGTTTGTTTGTTTTACTAGACATTTTAAAAACCTGTTTGACAAATTTAATACATGCATTACCAGACAGTTAAATAATAAACAATAGTCAAGAACACGTGTTTCGCGGGAAAAGACAGGAGAAAGAAATTTAACAAGTAATATAACGGGCTACTTTTTTATTACGTAAGGACATTATAACGTGCACGTGTGCAGCAAGATCATTTTAAGTGCATTCAGCCTTGGAACTTTGTAAGGCCAGAATCAGTACAAAGAGCATCATCTCTGAAACACAAAGCACAGCTTGAATTCATTCTTGCCACTTCACTTGACTGGGCAGTGAAAAAGGAACTGGTAACTGCACATGGAGTTCAGTATTACTGTTTGTAAAGATCCCCAAGATCAAGCGCAATTGTAGCAAACCGCTGGAAAGCTGCCGGAGGGCAGAAGTGTGGTTATTTTATAGAGTAATGACAGAGTACCAAACCCTGGTCTCCAGGTTTAGACACCAACTAACTGTGTGCTCTGCTAAAAGAGCCGGGCTCCATTACTGGAGCAGAAACATCTCATTGGAAGATGTTACTTTAAACAATAACAAATCTGAAGTTTACATACAGTATGGTGTAAAAGTGATCAGGTACAATCACTCCCTATTTGGGATGTTTTTGATCAATTTTTATGAACGTTTAAACTCTTTGCAAGGTCACCGTTTAAACCATATCTACACACACACATACCATATAGCGCCTACTACAGACATAAACACACATAGTGCACCAATGAAGAGCCAGATCGACCGAGAATAAAACCCGCCCCAGTGTCAATCTCTCTGTTGCAGCAATTAGAAAAGCTACTTGTAGGCAATTGACAAACCCCTTCCTTTTTACCTTCCTGCCCTTACTGTGGCACTAGAGCAGTCCCATACGTGACGGACTACTGATGATAAATTACTAAAATGAATGCATAAAAAAATATGCATTTGGTGACATTTGTCACTTGACTGGTTATACGTCTAGCATATTATTAAACATTTAACCACTTTAGAGTTTATAGGTATAAAATTCCCATCCCTACTCCCTATATTAAACATATGATTGAATTCCTTCCATTGTGTTAATATGTTGACTGTGAAGCTCATTACCTGTGGAACTCCATGACACTTCAGTTTCACTCTTTAATAGAGTTCTCATCCTTTACAGTACAGTAGGTCACAGTTGAAGACATTACTACAATACGTGATGTCCCTTTCAACTGACTATAACCATATCCAGGTAGCTACCGTGGCTGTTCTTTGAAAGCAGCCCTTTTTAAAGGTTTTTAATAGTGTGGTTTGCCTTTTGAAGTCAAAATACCTCTTGATACGTATACAGTACACTTCACGATGTCGCCACTATGGTATGTGGTTTGTAAAGCATGTTTCTTCAGCTCCAGTAGAAACACAACATCAAATAACATGTGCAAACACAGCACCAACATCCAACCCTAAAGGCTGATCACTGATGTGATAATAGTAGCCTTTTTCTAGTATTTACCAACTTTTTGCCAATGTTTTCGACCCAGGCATGCTGCTCTGTGTACCATTTCTTAGGCTGACTGGAGAAAGGATTCCAGTACTTTCCAGCTCGATCACATCCTGGATAGCAGAGAGATTGTAAATACAACAAATAACCTCCCATAGCCGTCCCTTCACAGCAGGGCCCTACAATATTCATTGCAACAATGCACAGTATTGTATACCTGCTGTTCCTTCGATGCCCTGCAGGCATTGCGCTGGATTCCTGGAATATACAGCTTTGTCTGGTGTTATTAACAACAGATCCCACCCTGCGTTGCACAGTGCAGTGCAGAGGCCTGTCAGCTAAGTCTGCCCAAGTCCGGGATTAAGCCGACATCCTGTGGGCAGAGCAGCAGAGGCACCAAAGAAGCTATTGGAGGCACTGGCAGAGCTGAGCCATCCACCACCAGTCAGGGGAAGTCAGTCACGCCAGGGGAGGGAGATACCATCTGCACTGCAGACATGGGAGTCAGTCACACCAGGGAAGGGAGGTACCATCTGCACTGCGACTAGGGGGTCAGTCACACCAGCGAAGGGAGATACCATCTGCGCATAAAATGATCGGAAGACTGAAGCACTGCATGATATAATCATGTGTTATGCACAAACATTACATTTGTGAATAACAAATTAGTTTGTATTTCTGTCTACACTGTCTACTGTGTACACAAAAGGGAAAAACAGAGCATGTGACATTGTTGTAAAATGTAATTTTGATGTTCATTTTTTTCTGAACGCAACTTATTTACATACAAAATCATGGTTGGTTTAAAAAAAAATACTCTTCAGAGTTTCAAACATTAAAGCAAAATCTAGAGTAAAACCAGACTAAAACCAAACAAAATATTTCACACAGAACACATCGCATCATAAACCCTTTAACCACCTAAACCTGGCACAATAAAATCCCAGTTGTTAGTGAAAATAAAATCAATGTAGTTAAAATGTGCAATCGTACAGTACAGTAAGAGGTCAACTGTATCTTTAATAACACTACTAACGTAAAAGACATAATGCAATATACCCCAGCGGTGATGTAATCTGTTCACCCACCAAGACAAAATCCACAGACCACTTCTTAAATTAACTGAAAACAATACAGTTCTGTCCTCTGTCTCTCTGCTGCCGACGCTCTTCTCTGTCTCTATGCTTCTATGCTGCTGACGCTCTTCTCTCTGTCTCTATATTGTAACGTGTTCCTCTCACTCATAAAGAGGCAGGGTTTGTACACATCATTAGAGCTGCGGTCATTTATTTTATCATGAAGACTATGACCCGAGTCGGGTGGAGACTTTTGGCCTGGGACTCGAGTCGAGTGTGTTCTTGCAGGGACAAGTTGAGTCATTTTGATGACAATGACGAGTCATTACAACTCTGCCTGAAGGACTGTAAACAAACATGAATGTCAAGAAGGTAAAGGGTTAGAAACACAACTGTTATATACTTAGTGTAGGGAAAATTGATCTATAATTGAGGGAATGGTGCCGTCACACAAAGTACCACAAAAAAGTGGTTAAAACAAAGACAGAAACGTGGTTAAAACAAACATGGTTAATCAGGATAAGTAAAGTATTATGGCAGCTGGTCAATGGGTTACAGTAGCAAGCCACTGAGATCCAACCTCTTCCCCAGTTGGAAATCAGGAGGCCCAGAGCGGTTCTGTATGGCTAAACTTGACTTGTTACTTAAGCTGTTAATCTTTCTGGGGTTTAAAGCAGTGTTGTAATGTAAGCACTCGCAGTATTTCATTTTACCCAAAGCCATATCTATACTAATTGCATTATTTTTGTGAAAGAAGAATCTAAATGGTGCAATGTACTACTACTGTACCTGTTACATTTTTCATTTGCTGTTGATTATATATTGTGATTATGGATATTGTTAATTCCTCCCTGTTTAGAAAAAAAAAAAAAAAAAAGAGAAAATGCATATTTGTTTAATTGTTTTGCTAATTAATTATCCCCTGCACCTGGTGAGCATTGTAAATTAGAGCCAGGTGCAGGGTATTAAAGAAAGGTAGCCAGTCTGTTCAGGGCTGTTGTGGAAAAGGAAGCAGGAAAGGGCGTGCCCTGTTTCTGAGCAGTCACAACTGTGAGTACTCTATGTACCGGTAAACAGCTTAGCTGTCTGGTGTGTTAGTTAGGACTTTCCTGACAGTTTAGTTAGTGCTCCGAGGGAGCTAGGTGTTTATTTTTGTTTATTTGTTTTTTGTTTTGTGTGTATTATTAAAAATAGCGCGTAAGCACTTTTGAAACCTCAAGTCTGCGTGTCCTGGATCTCAACTATAGGGGCAAATGAACGACCGCAACTGCCGGTCGGGTTACAAAATCTATATATCAGTGCCTTGCAAAAATATTCAGACCCCTGACCAATTCTCTTATTTTATCGAATTACAAATAGTACATTGAAATTTCGTTCTGTTTGATATTTTATTTTTAAACACTGAAACTCAGAATCAATTATTGTAAGGTGATATTGGTTTTACGTTGGGAAATATTTTTAAGAAAAATAAAAAACAGAAATATCTTGCTTGCATAGTATTCAACCCCTGTGCTGTGGAAGCTCCCCGTTTGCACCGATGAAAGAAATTGCCCTAACGAGGACACAATTACCTTACCATTGGCCTCCACCTGTGAACCATTAAAGTTGCTGTCACATTTTCTGGATAAAAACCCCACTTTTGAAAGATCATTGGTAAGGCTGTGAACCTGAAGAGAAATGAAGACCAAAGAGCATTCTACAGAAGTTAGAGATAAAGTAATACAAATGCATAGATTAGGGAAAGGGTACAAAATAATAACCAAGTGTTTGGATATCCCAGTGAGCACAGTTGGA
This sequence comes from Polyodon spathula, assembly GCF_017654505.1. Classification (NCBI taxonomy): domain Eukaryota; kingdom Metazoa; phylum Chordata; class Actinopteri; order Acipenseriformes; family Polyodontidae; genus Polyodon; species Polyodon spathula. The sequence continues at coordinate 33,343,502 of NC_054534.1, forward strand.
TCAATAATCAGGAAGTGGAAGCTGCATCACACCACCCAGGCACTGCCAAGAAAAGGCCGTCCCTCAAAACTCAACGCTCAAACAAGGAGACTTGTGAGAGAAGCCACAGAGAGGCCAACAATCACTCTGAAGGAGCTACAGAGTTCAGTGGCTGGGAGTGGAGTAATGGTGCACCAGTCAACCATATCAAGAGCTCTGCATAACACTGGCCTGTATGGGAGGGTGGCAAGAAAGAAGCCATTACTCAAAAAGTACCATCTGAAAACACATCTGGAGTTTGCCAGAAAGCATGAGAGTGACCCAGCTGCGATGTGGGAAAATGTTTTGTGGTCAGATGAGACCAAGATAGAGCTTTTTGGCCAAAACTCAAAGCGCTATGTGTGGTGCAAACCTAACACTGCCCATGCCTCAAGACACACCACCCCTACAGTGAAGTATGGTGGTGGCAGCATCATGCTGTGGGGATGCTTCTCATCAGCAGGGATAGGGCATCTTGTTACAATTGAAGGAAGAATGGATGGAGCAAAATACAGGAAAATACTGCAAGAGAACCTGCTTCATCCGCTAAAAAACTGAAGCTTGGGAGGAAATTCACCTTGACAATGATCCCAAGCACAACGCCAAAGCAACATTGGACTGGCTCAAGAACAAAAATGTGAATGTCCTACAGTGGCCCAGTCAAAGTCCTGATATCAATCCCATTGAGAATCTGTGGCACTATTTGAAAATTGCGTTCCACAAGCGTCGTCCAACCAACCTGAACAACCTGGAGCAAATCTGCCAAGAAGAATGGGCCAAAAAATCACTCCGACACTGTGTGCAAAGCTGGTACATACTTACCCCAAAAGACTTAAAGCTGTTATTGCAGCGAAAGGTGGCTCTACCAAATATTAATGTGTGGGGGTTGAATACTTATGCAAGCAAGATATTTCAGTTTTTTATTTTTCTTAAAAATATTTACCAACATAAAACCAATGTCACCCTACAATAATTAATTCTGAGTTTAAGTGTTTTAAAATAAAATATCGAACAGAACGAAATTTCAATGTACCATTTGTAATTCAGTAATATGAGAGAATTGGTCAGGGGTCTGAATACTTTTGCAAGGCACTGTATATCTCAATAAAAATCCCTCGTGTCTCCCTACACCCTCTCTCCACTCCACCGTAACCCTTGTGTCTCCCTACACACCCTCTCCGCTCCACCCTAACCCTATAAAGGACATGAAGAAAGTGTCATTTCATTGTCACACCCCTAATCTTAGGAACGTACAGGACAAAACCCTAACCCTAACCCAATCTCCATAGGTCATTATTTGGAATTCATTTTGAAAATGTAATTTTAAAGAAATGCTTTACATTGGTAATGTGCACAGTGTGTGTAGTAGTGTATTTTTAGTAAGAATGTCTAAGAAAACAAGTTTTCTTAAATGTCATCGTGCATCGAAGGTTATGAATCTGGGTATCGATATATTGAATAATGACTGATTGTGCTTCTTGCTGATCACTTGCATGTTGCTGGGTGAAAAAAATAAATCTTGGAACCACATGACAGCTGTGTTACGTCTTGACACACAATTTAACCAATCAGAGAGTCGAAGGGGCGGGTTTCCTATGTTAAGCACTTTGAGAGGCTAAGACGTTAAAAAGACTGCTAAAAAAATAGCCAATTATTTTCAAAGCAAAAATAGTGACAATGAGCAGGGGGTCAAAATAAGCTGGCGATCGGCACAATCCACCACCTAATACTATATTTGCACCGGCTACATTATTAAAAAATATTGAGATTATTTTCGGGTATTATCATTGTCTATTTTTTGTCGTATTATTGTACTGTAAGTTGATATAGTACATAATAGCTATATGTATGCACCAAAAAAAAAAAAAAAGTATTCCTTTTGTTGTGATATTGTAAAAATATGTACAAGCTGCTTGAGAGATATTGGGGGCTCGTGTATAAAGGCTGTACGCCTTTAAAAAGAAAGGTGTGATGGGGTATCAACTGACATACAAATGCTTAAGTGCAGAGGTGCTGGATTATTACACTCCAGTTTAATGCAACAGTTATGATGGTGTGAGTACTGTTGTGTTAAAAAATATATATATTAAAATGAATAGTTGCACTCAAAAAATGTACACTGAGCATCAAAAGAAACTTACCACTTATATTTGAGCATCAAAAGAAATGTATCACTTATATTTGGATAAAATTCACTAGATGTGATTAAAAAATGAAAAACACTGTTTTAGAGCAGGTGCAGTGACTTTTTATTGTGCTGATTAACAACTGACATCACGAATACACGACAAAATGATCTGGCGATCTTGGGCAGGTATTGTGACTCTTGGTCTCCCTGTTTGTGGCCTGTCATTGACAGAGTGTGTCTGGTTATACCATCTCGCCAGGTTTGAAACTGCTGGATGTGAGCACCCCAGACAGCGAGCCGCAGTACGCCGTCCTAGTACAGCCTTTAACATGCTGATTGCACGAAGGCGCTGCTCTCTTGACAGATGTGGTATATTTTTTTTTTTTTTGGGGGGGGGGGGTTCTGCAATTTTCTTTATTGCTTTTATTCAAATCACTCCATATCCAGTGTTCAATCAACTGTCTCACTAATTAAGTGCATATACTTCAGTCTGTCACTCAAGCGTGTCATGGTCAAGGATGAATGATCGAGTAATTAAAAAGAAAACAAACATTTTGTCAATGTCCATCATTGATATACCTTATTTTATTTAGAAAATGAATGTGTTATAATAGTGAAGTTTCTATTAACGCCTGGAATAGATTAAACTGATATGTAACATTACTGCGGTCCTATGTCCATGCCTGTAAGTAATGACCCCCTGCTTACTGTATTAGGTGCAATACAGCAGTCACACCTGTCTTCCACAAACAAGCAGCACAGGTTTGTACTGTGGAAAAGACCAGACTGCTGTATGTGTGCAATATCTCAACGGTCTGGTCTAAAGTATCTCTCTTATTTCACAATCCTCACACTTCATTTCTCAACTTCAACTTTCCACATTCCACTTCCTGAGTGACAGTGACTGAAAACTCCTGATGTGCGCCGTTTCAAAGAAAGAAAAAAACACAAGTGCTTCTCCAGGTTGAACAAAATGTTGTTTTTTCTCAGTGTACTGCATTAAATTACTCAGTATTAAATAAATTAGAAATATCATTAACAGTTAACTACAGTACAAGAATCAGTCATTCCTTCAGATAGTGTTGGTAGCTGTTCAGCAAAATAACCTCAAACAGTAAAATACAATTTAATAATTCATGACTTTGTGAACAGGGTCTGCTGTTACTTTTCTACTGAAGCAGGCTTCAATGTAGGAAATACAGACTACACAACTGTGCATGACTAATGGGCAGGTTTACTGGTCACAGATACAGCACAAGCAGCACACTTTTTGTTGGAGTAACATTTACATCAAATATCTAATATGAATGTGAATATATGGGATGAAATTGACCAACACAAGTCTCCATCTGGTAAGGAATGCAGGAGCAAAAGCAGTTAAAACCACATAATGATCGGAAGGACAGGTTTTCACAAGAGCTCCTGTGACCCCACCAGTCAGTGGAAGAGTGTGGCAATAAACAGATAAGAAGAAAGGAGAGAGCATCACTATGCAACCCCCTGCAATGGAAGGGTGTTAATAAGAGACCAGAACAGAGGAAGATCCTGAGATCAGATCAAAGGAAATACCATTGCATGGTTCGCGGGAAAGGGACCGACACTTGAATTTACAAGTCGTATATATATTCACAGAATGTCCCCTACCAACAGAGAGGGGGCTGTAAAGTGGTGTAATTGATATCCTAACACTTTTAACCAAATCACAAGGTCTGCTTAAGGATGGTCAAATCTGAACATATACATGCATGTATTTTTGTACTGGTTAGCTAGTCAGCCTGACAAGGTTGCCTCAGTATATTGTCTTGACAACACAAGTTAATGTATTAAGCTAAGTTGAATATCTCTTGAAGTTGAGCTTCTGGGTTGACGCCAGATTTAATTAATACTATTAAGTTGAGCTGCAAGTAATGGTGGTGCCTGTGACACATGAAAACAAGCACTGAACAGGGGTTTGACAGGTCAGATTTTTCAAAGTGTTCCAGATCTTCTTCATACTCACTGCACACACAGGACTGCTCTATTTAAAAAAAAAAAAAAGTATTTTACCTTAATTCCATTTTATAGCGTTGCATGGAACACCTACAGTAGTGGTTTGGGAATAAAGTCTGAATACATTTTTATTTGGGCTGAAAACACATCATAGTGTGTATTGTGAGAGCTGCAACGATTATTCAAATTCATCGATTCATCGTTCCCCCCCGATAAAGCATGCATAAGCCTTGTTCTCAGAGCTGCGGGTGATTCTAAAGATTTCGAAAAAAATATAAAAAGTGTGAACGCAGAGACAGTAGGATTAGCGTTTGTTTATTTATTTAAGGCAAATGTTTCCCGTAAATGTATCAACACGGGCTAGACTCCCTATGTCTTTTTCTTTTTTGTTTTATTTGATGTGCCCACTTTCTCCTATTCTCTACACTAGGATCAAAATCTCTTCCTCTGCCCCCCCCCCCCCCATCATTGTGTTAGTTAAAGGCCTAATATTACGGAAATATAAATTAATTTCTTACTTATCAGGCTCCCCACCTGTAAACTGCCTCGTTACTTTGAAATGTTTGTACAACTATGCCGATGCATCTACCTCAAAACGCCTGGTGACCTGCAACTTAAGCGATTTATATTTTTGCAACAAAGCTCCTTCGTTGAATAATAATTATAATAATAATGCAAGGATGATATTTTGTGTATTTCTAATAACTTATTTAGTGTTTAGCGTTCACTGTTGAGTGGTAGAGTTAAAAGAAAGATCATCAGAATGAAACAGAAAGAAATACACAAAATATTATCCTTACATTATTAGAATTATTATTCAACGAAGGGGCTTTGTATTAAATACAACAAGTGTAAAACAATCGTTTTGATATTTTATAAACTGCATATTTCTTGATGACCGGATGTCTTTATTTCCTGCAAGCCTTCTTGCAGTGTTGAACGTGCCAAAGCAGTGAATAACAGCATTGTGAATATGATCATGAAAGACCTCCGTCCAATATCTATAGTGCAGGGGGAAGGAATCCGAAAATTTCTTGAGCTTTTTGAGCCTGGATACCAGCTGCCTTCGAGAACATTTACCCAAATGATTGAGAAGTGCACTGGCACTATGGAAAATATTAAAGCAGAGCTGAAAACTGCAGAAAAGACTGCCTTAACCTCTGACATCTGGACTAGCACCAATTGAGATATACATGTCAGTGACAAACCATTTCATCACTGAAGACTGACCATTAAAAACCATAAATCTTGCCACAAAACCTCTTGCAGAAAAAACACACAGGTGAAAACATTGTGATCTGGATTGAAGAAGTGCTTAACAAATTAGAATTAGAAGCATCTTGTATTTGTGCATTTGTTTGTTACAATTGTATTGCCTCTTGAAGATACCAAATATAACTCATGTCTTTAGTTTCCTCAACAAATAATTATTAAAATGGCTATTAAGATTTGAAAACAAAACAGGTTACTTTTTTAAAGTACATCCCACTGTGAAATGTAATAGAAAAGTTTTTTGTTTGTTTTACAAGTAAAGAAAATTACTTTTTTCATTCCATTCCATTGTTAGAAAAACATTTATAAAAAAGCAATAATTAACATATAGTTGCTTTTTGTCTTATGAAGTGGTCAACTTAAATAAATAGTTTCTGCTAGTAAAATTATAAAGTTTATTTGTGGTTTGTTTTAATTGTCTCAAAGCATTAGTTAGCTGCCATCATTTGACCTTGACAGTTTTTATGAGAATGATACTACGTAGAGTATTCCTAATTTAATATTTATTTTAGATACTTTAGAAAATGTAGATTATTTTTTGTTGCCGAAATAGAAAAGCAAAGGAAGTGCAATCATCTCGAAACATTTATTACACTAGGTACATAAAAATCTGCAAACATGGTTCAACTTGCTAGCTACTGAGTGATGTGTTGGTATTTATCCGAATAATCAAAGCAATAATCGATAGATTAATTTATTACACTAATAATCGTTTCATGCAGCTGCTTACTGTAAGCAAAACACAGTACAGCGTGTGCTGTGAGAGCTGCTTACTGTGTGCAAAACACAGTACACCCAATAACAATAAGGGTAAACACAGGGGGAACTACTTTAAGCCAGAAAGGAATCAATTCCCACAATTAATTGTTTTGAGATTCCGTTTTTATCATGGAGCTCTCCTAAATCCCTTGTTTAGAAAGATACAGGGTATTAACGCTTGTAACAGAGTAGCCACCTGCCGTGTGGGTGCGCGCATTTGCTGCTGAGTGACAGGCAGGAGATCGAGACGGAGGATGAAGTTGATACGCCCCGCAGAGGAACAGGATTTATTTACATATCAACACAGTGAACAGCTCACCTGACACTACCAGCAATGGCAGCACATGGATCACATACAACACAGTGTACAAGAACTTTGGTGGGACCTACAATATCTGAACTAATCTTCTCTGTTCAATAATAATAATAATAACGTTGCTAAAGAGGTTGATCATTACTGTACAGTGGAATCCCATAACAAAAGATTGTTTCAATCTCTAGCTAGAACAGTGGTCCTCAGAGTGGTGCCTGCAGGCAAATTCGTACCCGTGAAGCAAGGCCATCGTGCCCGCGGCAGCTGTTCTTAAATTATGGGTCGCGAACACATTTCTGGAGGGTCGCAGCGTGGGAAAATAAATAAAGCTTTAAACACGTTTTCCAAAAATAGCGTCACAGCAGTCTGTTGACAGCGCTGCTTGCTTATGCTGTGCTTGTACATACTCGACATTTTTTTTTTCGTGAAGGGCTTCTGCGATACGATCAACCAATTGAATATCTGCATTGTCTCCACTGTAGCCCAACCATAAGTTAGCTGGGTGGGGCATAAACTGTGTTTGTTTTAGCTGCAAGTACTGACAGTAAGTTTAACCAACAGCGGACTCAAACATCTGCTGAGTTTTACGCAGCTGTCCAATCAAGAAGACGATGTGCACAGTATTCTGCATGAAGTGTGAAAGATCTGACAGCTGTCCAATCATTCGTGAACACAGGCGGGGTGTTAATATGCCGGGTAAGCACTGAATTTTGCCGACTGTTATTGAGAAAAATAATACATTTCAAAATTTAGAATTTAATTTTCTCTCTCTATATTTTTTAATTTCATCAGACAAGTGAAACACAGTAGATTTAGTTACGAATCCACTTTCTCTGAACAATTGTACTGGAGATGACGATCTTTAAAACAGAGTAGAGTTGACAAATTTGCCAAATTGAAACAAAGTGAGACACTATCTATTCTCTTTTATATTAGTTTATTCAGGGTTATGTGCACAAACATGCCATTTAAAAATATTTGCATTGCGTATTTTATATAAATTATTTAAAATAATAATAAAAGTGCAGCACGCACAATTACTTCCTGAGACATGTCCTTATCAGAGTGAGCCAAGAATAACTCCCCCACCCCCCACACACACGCTCTGTATACGTTTCGGGATGACAGTGTTTAAGATAAAACCCTATACAATAGTCAGCGTGCCCGCAAACAGCCAAGTAAGATCAATTTATGCCCATGAACAAATTACTTTGTGGATCACTGAGCTAGAACTATATCCAAATGGGTGGGCTGTGAGCAGCTTGCAATGCAACATTTAGAAATGCTTAACCATTTTTTCCAACAGGCATTACAATGCAGACACATTCCTTTAGTCAACAATTATACTTTACAGGGGCTGCTACTGTTTATTGTGTCAAGCCTGAATAAAACAACAGGCATGCATACTTTCCATGTTTACAGGCGATTTACAGTGCCTACAGAAAGTCTACACCCCCTTGAACTTTTATCGCATTTTGTTGTGTCAGTGCCTCAGAGTTTCATGCATTTAAATGAGGATTTTTTCCACTTATCGACACACCATACTCCACACTGTTAAAGGGAAAAAAGTTTTTATTGAGAAAAAATATACAGCTCTGGAAAGAATTAAGAGACCACTGCAAAATTATCAGTTTCTCTGGTTTTACTATTTATAGGTATGTGTTTGGGTAAAATGAACATTTTTGTTTTATTCTATAAACTACTGACAACATTTCTCCCAAATTCCAAATAAAAATATTTTCATTTAGAGCATTTATTTGCAGAAAATGACAACTGGTCAAAATAACAAAAAAGATGCAGTGTTGTCAGACCTCGAATAATGCAAAGAAAATAAGTTCAGATTCATTTTTAAACAACACAATACTAATGTTTTAAGAGAAGAGTTCAGAAATCAATATTTGGTGGAATAACCCTGATTTTGAGCTTACCCTGAGCTTTCATACGTCTTGGCATGCTCTCCACCAGTCTTTCACATTGATGTTGGGTGACTTTATGCCACTCCTGGCGCAAAAATTCAAGCAGCTCGGCTTTGTTTGATGGCTTGTGACCATCCATCTTCCTCTTGATCACATTCCAGAGGTTTTCAATGGGGTTCAGGTCTGGAGATTGGGCTGGCCATGACAGGGTCTTGATCTGGTGGTCCTCCATCCACACCTTGATTTACCTGGCTGTGTGGCATGGAGCATTGTCCTGCTGGAAAAACCAATCCTCAGAGTTGGGGAACATTGTCAGAGCAGAAGGAAGCAAGTTTTCTTCCAGGACAACCTTGTACTTGGCTTGATTCATGTGTCCTTCACAAAGACAGATTTCCAGCCCAATTCCAGCCTTGCTGAAGCACCCCCAGATCATCACCGATCCTCCACCACATTTCACAGTGGGTGCGAGACACTGTGGCTTGTAGGCCTCTCCAGGTCTCTGTCTAACCATTAGACGACCAGATGTTGGGCAAAGCTGAAAATTGGACTCAGAAGATGGCCTTACTCCAGTCCTCTACGGTCCAATCCTTAGTCTTTTGCAAACCTCAGCCTGGCTCTTCTTTGCTTCTCATTGATGAACGGCTTTTTTCTAGCTTTGCACGACTTCAGCCCTGCGCCTAGGAGCCTGTTTCGAACCGTCCTCGCTGTGCACTTCACCCCAGCTGCCATTTGCCATTCTTTTTGTAGGTCACTTGATGTCATCTTACGGTTGCTGAGTGACATTCGAATGAGTTGGCGGTCATCCCGGTCAGTGGAGAGTCGTTTTCGCCCTCTGCCGGTCTGTAGCTTTGTTGTCCCCAATGTGTGCTGCTTGACCTTGTTCTTATGAACCGCCGTCTTTGAAATTTTAAAGATGGAAGGAACCCGACGCTCACTGTATCCCTCTGCCAGTAAAGCCAGAATTGAAACCTTCTTTTCCTCACTCAAAACTTTCTTTTTCAACTCTTTGGGCATGGTCAATAGTTATTTTTTGATTCCAATTATTTTTGAGGTACTACTAGCACTGTTTTGCCATCCAGCTGGTCCTATTGCAAGAGGATAGAGATGACCACAGTTCAGGTGATCCCCTAATCAGTACCTCATTCAGTAGAATGAGGTGTGCCTGTGTTGGAATTCAACAGACACTGGAATGGAATGGCTGCCATATATGTAGAGATGCTGATTTAAGAAAAATTTGCAGTGGTAATTTTTTCCAGAGCTGTATATATTAAAAATACAAAACTGAAAGATCATAATTGGATAAGTCTCTACCCCCTGAGTTAATACTTGGTGGAAGCACCTTTGGCAGCAATTACAGCTGTGAGTCAGTTGGGATAGGTTTCTACCAACTCTGCACACCTAGATTTGGCAATATTTGACCATTCTTCTTTACAAAACTGTTCAAGCTCTGTCAAGTTCTTGGGGAGCATTGATGGACAGCAATCTTCAAATCATGCCACAAATTTTTGATTGGATTTAGGTCGGGGTTCTGACTGGGCCACTCAAGGACATTTACCTTATTGTTCGTTAGCCACTCCAGTGTAGCTTTGGCTGTGTGCTTTGGGTCGTTGTCATGCTGAAAGGTGAACACCCGTCCCAGTTTCAGCTTTCTTGCAGAGGACAGCAGGTTTTCCTCAAGGACTTCTCTGTACTTTGCTCCATTCAATTTCCCTTCTATCCTGACAAGTGCCCCAGTCCCTGCCGATGAAAAACATCCCCATAACATGATGCTGCCACCACCATTCTTCACAGTTCTTTGGGTGATGCGCTGTGTTGGGTTTGCGCCAAACATAACGCTTTGTATTTAGGCCAAAAAGTTACATTTTAGTTTCGTCAGGCAACATAACTTTTGCTACATGGCTAGAGAATCTCCTGGGTGTTTTTTTTGCATACTTCAAGCGGGATTCAAAGTGGGCTTTCTTGAGTAATAGCATCCTTCTTGCCACCCTACCATACTGGCCAGATTTGGTGAGTGCTTGGGATATTGTTGTCACATGCACAATTTGACCAGTCTTGGCCATAAAAGCCTGTAGCTCTTGCAAAGTTGCCATTTGCCTCTTGGTAGCCTCTCTGATCAGTCTCCTTCTTGTTCGTCATCCAGTTTGGAGGGACGGCCTGATCTAGGCAGGGTCTTGGTGGTGCCATACACCTTCCACTTCTTAATAATCGTCTTGACTGTGCTTGACCCCCTCATCTGTGCCTTTCAACAACTTTGTCCCAGAGTTCTTTTGAAATAGCCTTGGTGCTCATGGTTGAGTGTTTGCTTTGAAATGCACTACCCAGCAGAGGGAACCTACAGGAACTGCTGAATTTATCCTGAAATCATGTGAATCACTACAATTTAACTTAAGCTGGTATGTGATTTTGAAGGTGTTTGGTTACACCTGAGCTAATTTAGGACTGCTATTACAAGGGGGGTGGACACTTATCCAACCAAGCTATTTCAGTTTTTATTTTTAATTAATTTTCTGCAAATTTCTACAACATTTTTTTTTCACTTGGAAGTTGTGAGGTAGGATGTGTAGATAAATGAATATATATATATATATATATATATATATATATATATATATATATATATATATATATATATATATATATATATATATATATTAATTCCAGGCTATAAGGCAACAATAGGTGAAAATTTTGAAAGGGGGTGTGGACTTTCTATAGGCACTGTAAATGAAAAACAGAATGGTTTTGAAATGAAAGTCACAAACACTGGTAATCAAGAGCTAGTTTATGAAATGCACGTTTGTGGTTGTTTAAAACTTTTACATTTTTTGTTTTCCCAAACTCTGCTGCTGGATTGTAATGAACTCTGTAAATTACTGGTATTGTTTTTTTTTTGTATTATTATTTAATGTATTTTTTCATTATTATTTTGTACTGTAGTTTACAGTCGCGTTAGTCGAGGCAGTATACTAATACCAGTGAAACCACAAGGGCAACAATCGCGTCAGTCAGCATATTAATTTCAATAAATATATAATGCAGCATAATAATAATAACAATAATAATAATAATAATAATAATAATAATAATTATTATTATTATTATTATTATTATTATTATTATTATTATTGGCCTTTTTATCGAAAATACCTTAAATTTCACAGATCGAACAATTCGCCTCTAATAACTGACACATTTGCATGCACGGGCTGACAGCACATTTAATACAGTATTAAACCGACTTTCTTTATCCGCGTTGCAGTACAGTTACATACTGAGGACTACTACAACGAACTCGAGGCAGCAGATTAGAGTTACATAAACCTTCAAAAAGCGGCCAGCGCTCTACTCGTTTTTTAAATGTATTTTACATGAAATTAAAAAGTGCAGTTCTGCAAAATCAGTGTTCTAATATTGCTCATACCAGCAGTCGCGAAAACGCTCTAAACACCAAACATCTACCAATACGCATTCATCACTGTACAATGGTAAGGTATTAACTCAAAATGACTCATCTAACTAACATTGTGCAGTGCTAGTGGAAAGGATGTCTCACAAACTATCATAGCAGCAGTCCCACTGTAGTACGCAGCACAGACAAAAACGCCCTGGCGATCAGAGCCCAGCATCAACAGAGGATGGCACAAATATTCGACTTATCTATATTGTTCATTGGATATATACTGTTTCACACAGATCCAATTCCCGCCCTGATAAAATAAAGACCGTCACAGGTGACTGTATAATAATATTCACACTTCTAATTCCGGCGCCTCCGTGCATTATGTGTACAGTCAGTCAGACAATACATGTACAGTATAAAAAAGGACGTCGGGAAAGAACGAGCCATGATCGATGACAAGTATCGTTGCAATAGCTTCAAATAGCATCGACGTTTTACCCCTCTTAAACTGACAACAGCGGCCTGTAAACCCCCAGACAGAGGTAAAACAAAAACAAACACAAACAAACAAACAAAAAAAAAAAACACAACGACAAAAACACACAACCATTCTGGCAGCAAGGAACATGGTCAAACTGGTACTTCCTCGTCAGAGGATTTTCACCTATTGACACAACCAGAATAATAACAAACTAACCGCTTTCGTGCACGAATGAGAGAAAAAAAAAACTGCCATATTTTGGTAAAGGATGTTGGCATAATGTAATGGCAGTGCCCCTTTCCTACTCACCAGGCAGTCGGTGGTTTTGTTTTGATTTTTTTTTTTTTTTTTTTTTTAATCCACAGGGATCGGGGTCAGGGAGAATGAAGGTTTGTTTGCTTATATGTATGTTTGCTAATGACGGCTTTCTGTTTTCATTTTATCCATCAACGATGAATAACGCCGCAATGCTGGAGTGGCTACTGACCCTGTTCCTTCTACTGGTGGCCATCTTTAATCCTGAACATCCCAACAACACAGCCTGCTCCAACACTGCTTCGCTGCATTCTGGGTAACAAAACATAGCCCCCTTCGTTCCAGTTGCATTGTTTGCAGTTCAGGGAATAGAAACAGTGGGAAAACACTGACATCTACAGCATAGAGTGGGACAAAAAAACTCGAAACATCCTAGAATTTGAGACATCCCAAAACTCGAGGCAGGCCAGATTAAAAGCAGTATTTCCAACCAGGTACAGGCGAGTATTATACACAAAAACAGGAAACAATGCATCCAAGCAGAAAGATGCATGGCTAATTAACCTTATTTACCTTTTTGAGGAGGCAACATCAACAGTGGATAACTGCAAAGCATATGACGTGGTTTATTTAGATTTCCAGAAAGCTTTAGACAAAGCCCTGCATAAAAGATTAATTCTCAAACTGAACACAGTAGGGATTCAAGGAAATGGATGCACATGGATTAGGGAGTGGTTAACATGTAGAAAACAAAGTACTTATTAGAGGAGAAACCTCAAAATGGAGCGAGGTAACCAGTGGCGTACCACAGGGATCAGTATTGGGTCCACTGCTCTTCCTAATCTACATTTAATGACTTAGATTCTGGTCCAGTAAGCAAGCTTGTTAAATTTGCAGATGATACAAAAATAGTGGCAAACACTGTTGCAGCATCCAAAATGTTCATTCATTCAAAATTCTCTAGACAGCATTCAGAACTGGGCAGACACATGACAAATTATATTTAATAGAGAATAATGTAAGGTACTGCACGCAGGTAATAAAAATGTGCATTATCAATATCATGGGAGATATTGAAAATGAAGAAGGAATCTATGTGAAAGACTTAGGAGTTTATATTGTCTCAGATATGTCTTCATCTAGACAATGTGGGGAAGCTATAAAAAAGTCCAACAAGATGCTTGTAAATATATATATATATATATATATATATATATATATATATATATATATATATATATATATATATATATGTTTAATTTAAATCAAGGGAAGTAATGTTAAAACTTTACAATGCATTTGTAAGACCTCATCTAGAATACTGTGTTCAGTTCTGGTCACCTTGCTACAAAAAGGATACTGCTGCTCTAGAAAGATTGCAAAGAGGAGCGACCAGAATTTTTCTAGGTTTAAAAGGCATGTCCTATGCAGACAGGCTTAAGTAGCTGAATCTATTTAGTCTTGAACAAACAATGGCGATTTGATTCAAGCATTCAGAATTTTAAAAGGTATTGACAATGTTGACCCAAGGGACTTTTTCGGCCTGAAAAAAAAGGGTCACAAATGGAGATTAGATAAAGGGACATTCAGAACAGAAAATAGGAGGCACCTTTTTTTACACAGAGAATTGTGAGGGTCTGTAACCAACTGCCCAGTAATGTTGTTGAAGCAGACATCCTGGGATCCTTTAAGAAGCTGCTTGATGAGATTCTGGGATCAATAAGCAACGAACAACCAAACAAGCAAGATGGGCCGAATGGCCTGCTCTCCTCTTATGTTCTTATGTTCAGTAGCGTAAAAAACAAGATGAAGATTATTGATCAAGATGAAGAGGAAACAAAGAACCAGACACTGAATGGTGGAACGTCCATGGATATCAGGACTGCTCAGTCCCTGACCACGTTCCGACGTCTCCTCAAGACACACCTGTTCAGACAGCATCTGTAAACACTACAACTCTCGACCATGCTGGACTATATGGCACCCAGCTGTACCTGCACTGAACCACTCCATACCTTTCTGTATTCAGCTACTTTTCTTACCTACAACTACTTACTATATCTTGTATTTGATTTTACTCTTATAGGTATTTGTACTTAAATCTTCTGTAATTCCTAGTTGATACAGTTCGCTGCTGAAACAGCAGTTTGATTGGTAGTCAGATGATATGTATGCTTTAAGTTTTACAATGGACTTCGTTCACAAAATGTGAAAACAAGAAATATCCGTCAAGATAGAAAGTCCTCCCGCAGCAAACACATTTGTAGCTGCTGTAGACAGCATGTAAAGAGGCCTCTGGTGAACGAGAGACTGGACTGTGAGACCTTGGTCTTTCTGCTCACACTATATCATCTGAACTAAGAGCTGAGCTGCAAGCCTTGCTGACTGCAGAATTCACACACAAGGTGTCACTGTGCGCTAAGTTTAAAATGTCATTTAGGAAACCAGTTGGGATTTGCACGGTAATTACAAAACATGTGTGGAAAGTGAATTTCAACTATAAGTAATCCGGTTGAAAGCTAAGGAAGGAGGATATTTAATGAGAAACTCATATTTAACACTGTCATCCCTAAAGTTTGTTCTGGAAAATCATTTTCCTTTCTCTGCCACTGCTTTAGCCCCAGGCTGAAAGGTTCTCTTTGAAGGTGATTGACTCAATGTGGGAGAAGGAGGAGGTGGATTCCCTGCAGTAGTCAGTTTTGAGGGGTGCTGTATCTGCAGGTATGTGGTGGTTTCCCTGCAGAATACAAGAATGCATTGTGCTTTTATTATTGAAGCCACTCCACTGTTAGCTGTTGATCAAAGCGCACATCCTTGCCAGATGTTTTTTTATCCTTAACGGATGACTCCCTTGAACATGCTGCTGTACTAGTAAGCAGCAAGAGAAAGTTGTTTTAAGGGGCTATTTTAACTTTAATTCACAACACCTGTCTGCAAGACACTCCATTGAAAATGAGGTGTGTTTTTCTATCTCATTGTGAACCAAGCCATGTTGTGCATTTATTACCAATGATGTATTTCTTTCAATTCCGTTTCACTGCAGATCCTGTTTTCATGGGTTCAATTGGGTCAGTGCATTTCAATACTGAGAAACACATTGTTCCAATCCTTCATCTTCATCTGGCACCTTGAACTCCAGCTGGAGTAACACAACAGCATACTCAGCCTGATCAGGACCCACGTCTCTCACAAAGAACTGCCAGATCAGGACCCACATGTCTTACAAAGAACTGCCTGATCAGTACCCATGTCTGTCAGAAACAACTGCCTGATCAGGGACCCACGTCTCCCACAAACAACTGCCTGAGAAGTTTCTACTGTCAGCTCTACTTTAATAGGCAGGTCTGGTGCTGATCAGAAGCTGTAAACGTTTACAAGGAAACTGTAAAGCAGCTTAAATGGATAAAACAGATTTGTGTGAGACATCGTAAACCCTGTAGGAGTTTAGATAGCTGTGTGATAAACAATCTGCCTTTAGGATCTCATTTAACTGCATGTAGTCTACACTCTTATATCAGACCCTCTGTTATACGACACACACAGATAGCCATCACAATGGCGAGAGACACACACACCAACACTGTGGACTGGACATGCATTCTCATATCTGTCACTCATTTAACTAGCACTTAAACTTGCAACAGCAGGTGGTGTATATCTGAGTATAGACTGTTCCTCTACAATTAGGTCCAGGGCATTTAAATGTGCATTTAATATGCTTGGAAATGCATAGATCAGAGGTAGGAAATACTGACTTCAGTGTGTTGGTTTTGTAACGTGGACTAATCTCCACTGCCTCTCAACTGACTCCACCCAGGATTGCAGAGGCGAAAAGCATGCAAGGTGAGTAAACAGCACACTGGCAGAGATTGGGAATACTGACCTCTTCTGTTAGAAACAAGAATAGCAAGCAGGCAGTTCAAGGTATCAGTCAATGCTTCAGCATCAGAAAAAGTATGAACTGGGTGAAGTCTAGCAATATCTTTGAACTGGAAAACGAACAAATCAGAATGTTATTCAGCAGGCCAGCTCTGTGAGGTTTTCAAAGAAATCCCGGGGGACAGGAGGCACATTGTGCAGTTCTAGTTACACTTGTCAAAATGACAGTCTTCAAGATATTAAATACAAGAACAGCAACACTTAACACATACAATATAATCAAACACTATAGGATTTCAATGGTGTTAAAGATGGGAAGTTCTACCATTTACAGCACAGCAAATACTGAAATATTTGACTGCAGTTGTTTAATCCCACTCTGCAGAAAACAGCACCTTCATCACAGCAGTGGTTTATTTTGTGACTTGTGCTTTGTAGCCATGACGTGCTTTGAACCTGATAACCCAACTGGTGTGAAAACACCTAGGAAATGTTAGAGTACCTAGTATGGAGCTAGATATAAAAAAAATAAAAATAAATGAAAACACACATTTACTATATTACTCAGCCAGCTACAGCAAAGAGGTACACACAACCCAAATAGGATTTAATGTATTGCCTTCCTATAATGTCACTGAGATTTGATCATCTGGAATACTAATAATTCTGAATGCAAAACCTTGATCAGCTTTCTATAATAGAAAGGCAACTAAGTATAGTTGCTTTTCCACCAGCAGCCTGACCAAGCTATTCCAGATCCCAAAATGCAGTCTAGACATTCAGTAGGGGGTCCAGACTGTAGCTTATGAAGGAAACAGCAAACAGATGATAGGGAACAGCTTCCATATTCAACCCCTTGGAATACAAGTAAACATATCGGAGGAGTCTGGATTTCATCTGCCTGGGGCTTTGATCTTGAAATGTAAAAACTCAAAGGTAGCAGAAGAGGTGGCTGCTTCTACAAGTGCTGGAATAATGTAATAAAGCTGCTACTCTTTCTGTCAGAACATATAGTCTACCAAACTCCCATAGAACAGCATTTGGCATGCCCAAAACTGAACAATAAAACAAGATCTGCTGGATGACAAGGGAGCTCTTGACACTGTATAATGATAAGTAAGAATGTTTCTGTTTCAAATGGGAATTGAAACACATCAAAAAAAGTAGTGGAATGTCATGCCCTGTTTGACAGCTGATCTAGCTGATGTGTTTTGGTGTTCATTTCATTTGTGTTGCCCTGTTTGACAGCTGATCTAGCTGCTGTGTTGGGTTCATTTCATTTGTGTTGCCCTGTTTGACAGCTGATCTAGCTGCTGTGTTGTGTTCATTGCATTTGTACAAATACCTTTCATTGCACTGGCTCTTGCCAAAACATCTGCCCCACTACCAACTGAAAAATGTAATAAAATGAAGAATTGTTTGGATTTGTATTGATGTAATTAAAGTAGGAAATCACAACGTTACTTCAGATAATAACTTTTAATACATTTAAAAACATGTATTCTATAAAATACTGTGAAGTTACAAAGACAGTGATAAGGCAGGAATTCTTGTGATGAAATGTGTGTGTTTCTTAAGAAAAAATATATTACAACTACAACAGAAGTTTTTTTTAACACTGAAACAAATTTACTTGGTGCTTTCTCTCTGAAAATGGAGATTTATAGTGTGTTACAAGCACAGATAGAAAAAGCTCAGTAGAATGAATTATAATCAGACTATATGTGTCAGATACAACGTAAACATGCTTAGAGGAGCAGCAGCTTGAAAGAGGTGAACCAAGGAACCAAGACAGAGAGATGTGGATTTTTGATGAATGATTAATGATTCAACAGACAGAAAATAAAAAAAAAACAGCACACTGCACTTGAGGCCAAAATAAACAGACAAACAAAACGGATTAACACTATACGAGACAGACACTAACAAACAGTGGACGAACAGACAAACACAGTGAGCTGCTATTATTTACTATTATTATTAATTCTCTCCTCTCCACACCCATTCTCCACTCACCAAACACACAACCCCGAGTGAGTGAAAACATGCTGCTTTTATGCAGCTGTACCGAGACTTGATTGCTAATCAATCATTCAATTGGAGTCTCGGTACAACTGCACGTGAATGAATAAAAGTGCAATTCCCCGTGCTCAGATATTATTCAATTTTTCCTGCACGTGAAGTGCTGTGTAATCCTCATGCCTAAATACAAATATACATTTTAAACACTTGTGTTACACAGACCCATTTATATCCCGTGTACCAATCACTATACACCAACATTAACACACTACACGAAACATACAACACAAATAAATAGCCCAGGGGCGGGGCACTTTGCTACATATACCCCCCCCCCCCCCCCCTTGTGCAAAGCACACCTAGCCACCTCCCCCCTTAAAAACCCAGCAGTCCAGGTCAAAGTCTTGGGCCGGGAAGGGAGGCTTCATTGGGCCCATGGCTGAAAATGTGGTCAGCTCCCCTGCCGCTAGTGGCACGACTGACAGCATAGTGGTTCACTCCTGTAGTGGAAAAGCTGCTCTGTCCCTTTGCACCCCTGGCAGCGGAAAAACTGCCAGGTCTGCTGACAGCTTCCCGGCTGACTCATTCAGCCGGGGCAGTCCTGGCAGCAGAAAGGCTGCTGAGGAAGGTGGTCTCCTGACCTCTTCCCTCTTCTTCATATTCGGCAGCTCCCTCTGGCGGGGCTCCGGCCACACTGACCCCTGCAGCCAAGCAGAGCTGACGTCGACCCCAGGCGAAGCAGAGACGGCAGCCCCAGACGAAGGCAACAGTGGACCCTCGGGAGAAAAACTCGGGAGGGGAGCCCCTGGCAATAAAGGTGGCAACGGGAGCTCCATTTCTCCCCTGTACCCTGCCACCGGTGACTCCACAGGCAATGTGGGGACAGAGGCAGCCCCTGGCAATGCGGAGCAGCAGGCAACCCCATAGCTGACAAAGATAATCTTTATATGAGATTTAAAACTGTCTCTCTTTCAATCTGTTAACATGCCCTTTTTCACTGTGAGCCTGTATAACACTATATTATAATATGTGACCTGTTCTGTGAGAACCTGGTCAAAGTAGGGGTGTTGAACTTGTCCTGTACCCAGTGCTGGTTTCAGGACTGCCTGTTTACTAAAATGATGAGCTGAATGAGGTTCTTGCTAAGCCTGCTCTGGACTAAGTCACATGCTTTATTTAGAAAGGGGTGTGGGCTAGGCGTCATACTTAAAACATACAGTATCTGGGTTTTAATGCTTCTGTACACTTTCTTAAGCCAGGCTTATTGTGCCAGCCATATAGCCACTGTGCTAATAGTGAAATGCTATAAGGAACTCCAACAAGTAGTGCCCCCGCTGCAATGGAAATGCAGACATGATATCTGAGCAGCATCCTGCAAAAAAAGGGCATTCAAACAAAGTTGTTAAGTGTTATTTAACTTTCCGTGTGATAGATAGATAGATACACAGATATATATATATATATATATATATATATATATATATATATATATATATATATATATATATATATATATATATAGTGATGAATTCTGTAATTCAAGGTTCGTTGCCCCTTTAATTCAGGACCCAGGACACAGAAATTGAAATTTTAAGCGCTTACGCACACTTTTAATAAACAGAAACAGAAATAAACAAAATAAACACCTAGCTCTTTCTTGAGCTCTAACTACTACACATAGGACAGCTAAGCTGTTTACCTGTAACACACCCTGACAAAACAGTACACCCTCAAAAAAAAAGGCTTTTTCACACTACCTTTTTGTTTCGGTTGAAATCACCATCAACTGGGCTCCTCACACACTAGCAGCCCTAAACAGACTGGCTGCTTTCTTTGAATACGCTGCACCTGGCTGTAATTTACAATGATAGGGGATAATTAACAATTAAACAATTACCAATTAGCAAATCAACAGAACTAACTTTAAGCAAAATGTACTTTTCCACCTGTTTGAGACAGGTAGGAATCTGTCCTTCTCCCTGCTACTTATATATATATATATATATATATATATATATATATATATATATATATATATATATATATATATATTAGATTTTGCTTTTACTTTTCTTTTACTGCGTTTCCCTTTCTTTGGACCAGAATACCTGTGAAAACTATTATGAGTACTGTACCTTACCTGTGCTTTGCCTTCATTTTGTATTCACTAACACTTATCGTATGCATGTGCAGCACCTTTGCACGAGGGCACTTATTCTAAATGAGATGTTACACCTCAGTGAGTTTTTGTATTGTAAAATATTTGAAGTAAATACATTTATCATTAACTGTGTTTATTTTAAACTCAATGGGGTGTATATGGCTCAAGAGTCCTTAGCTGGACAATTTTTTTTTACAATTATTTGTATTTCCTTCTTTAAATTGACCAATTTGTATACACACTTGCTATTATTATATTACTCAATTACAATGTAGATATATAATCATAGTTCTACGTATAATATCTATTCTTGAATGGGATGGATACTTTCAATGTAACAATCGGCCAATTACTAAAAGATGACCTTGATTGAGGACTCAAGGCAATACTTACATAGAGTTTATAAAAATAATAATGCTCATGAATTATTTTATTTTGTATAATGGACAAGCAGATGGTGCAACTAAGTGCATTAGTACAGATAAACCCAACAGAAACTGCCTTGTAACAGCTCACCTTCATCACTCTATTTGCCGCAAGTTCAAAAGATAAGGCTGACCCCTAGTGGATTTAGGCGGTATTCTCCCTTTTAATTCCTTTGGCAGTACAGTATTTTAAATATGATGTGTCATTACAGTATTATTTGTGGTGTGGAAACTAAACAAGAGCGCTAAAGCAGCGGATCAGAAGAGATCATTGGCTTGTTTTATTTTCTGTTTGTTTGAGCAATTGTAGTTGTCTTCAGTTATTTGAATTATATTATTATCTAGCTTTAAAATCACAAAGGGGAAATATAAACGTAGCTTACATCTATTATTAACACCTTAAGCACACAGACTCTGGGAATAATATTCAATATATATATATATATATATATATATATATATATATATATATATATATATATATATATATATATATATATATATATACATGTCAATTTGCTTTTCTGGCTAAGACTAAGAACAGAGAATGGACAAATACCAGCAATTGACTTGAATTTGTACAAAGATTGCAAGAACAATGGAAGACAAAGTGTGGAATGTGTGCAAAACTGTTCTGGTTAAATAAAAGATACACAGATGAAGTGCCGGCACTGAGTGATGCAACCCCTGTGGAGAATGTTCAAGGTTACTGATGCAAACTGTTAATATGCTAACAGTGTTATTGCGGATTTACTAACAGAACTGCGTGCTGAATGCTGATTGGTGAAACATATATTTCTTACTGCATAGTTACCACTGATTGGTATTAACAACATGTATAAAGCAGTCCCTTAAGTACATAAATATAGAGCAATTTACTACACCATTGGTCGTGTGTCTCCAGAGCTCTGCTATGTTAACAATCTACTCTTGGATCTGAATCGTTGTGTTCCAGCTTTTCAGGACCCTAATCCAAAAACTCTACCTACTTGTCACTTGTATGTGCAGACACTTTCTGATCCTGTCAGCTGACTTTTTCAGGCAGGAAGATGTATTCATTCCTTGGGAAAGACTGGCCTCTGCTGGCAGACACTGCAATTGCCTTCAAAACCCTACAACTGTTCTTATTTCCCAGGTTGCTAGTTGGGGAGAGCTGCAGGATGGAAGCCATTTGTTGTTTTTGTTTATTAAACCCAGCAAATGGAAATACAGTAGATACCATGCTCATAATAGATATGGCCATGCTAAGCATGGCTGTGCTGTGTTGTACAAAACTTTGCTTAAAGTTTACAGTAAGAACTTCAAATGTCATTTTAATTTCTGTTTTTATATTTCCCTTACTGGTTTATGGATTTTGATCCAATATTGAATTATTATCATTTTACTCTACGTATGCATTTACCTGGCTTTGAGTTGTTTTGAACTTGTCTGGAGAATCCTAAATGCTGTCTTCATTCCATTCAATGTGACCTTTCAACTCTGCCAATCCCATCTACTCTTCATTTACAGTATAGAGGCAGAGGCAGGGCTGGCAGAGTTGACATGTCAGTTTAACATTATCATCTGGTG
The DNA here is from genome assembly GCF_017654505.1 of Polyodon spathula. Taxonomy (NCBI): domain Eukaryota; kingdom Metazoa; phylum Chordata; class Actinopteri; order Acipenseriformes; family Polyodontidae; genus Polyodon; species Polyodon spathula. The sequence goes on from NC_054534.1 coordinate 33,366,089, forward strand.
TCATAAAAAAAAAAAAATAATAATAATATTTATAAGAAATTCAACTGGCCTTGCTGCAGTATTCAATAAAATACACTCCACATTTATGATCGCCTTTTGACAGTTCGAATTTGCTACTAATGTTGGCAATATAAAGCAACCTTCAGAAATAAGGCCATCTCTGTATTCAGTATTAAGGCCGCCAACGGCACTGTGAAACATACAGTATCAGACCACTGTGAAATGACCCCTCTGTCTAATAAGACTTGTATGCTATAACCTTCCACACCAATGCACCATGATGTGACTTATTTGCATATTGAATAGTCCCTTCAATAGCTTTAACAGCAACGTCTCACCCCTGAAACATGCCTAATAGATATAGCTTGATAGATTAAATTTCCAGATTTAGTGTAATTAGCATAATGTATAATTTAACCAACACCTGCATTGGCCAAGTGTTATGTAGGAATTAAATGTAGCTTGATTGAGACCATTTTAACTATATTCAAAGTTTCGGCAAAATTTGGTAGTAATTACCTAGTTATGATAAATCACTACTGTCAACCTAGCCTAACAGTGAAATATAGACCTTTACCAATCTACTGTTAGCCTAGCCTAACAGTGAATTGCCCTGATTAGTGAGTTATCAAGAGAGCACTGCACATTTGCTTAACATTTATCCAAGTGTTTGACTCCCCCTGTGGTGGAAAGTAGGCACTGCACGAGAGACTCCATAGCTCCTTTAGCAAACAACACTTACCCTATATAAGGACAGTACTTAAAACTAGTTTTTTATAGTCATGTCTAAAATTTACAGTAGGTGAGTTTGGAGTTTTATAGATATCACCACCATATGGGATAATATCGGACAGTATGATGGTTTTCAGGCTGTACTCTGGCCAAATACAGTAACGCATTATTATTATTATTATTATTATTATTATTTTAAACTCCACGTACTGCATATTTTTATACATTACACTCTGTAAATCTGTACTGCACATGTGTCAAATAATGAGCTCGATGGTATTTAAACCCACTGAAATACCCTCATGCCGTGAACAATGCGAAACCACAGGGATCTGAAACCAATGTGCCTATAAAAGGGTTATTTGTTGACTATTAACTTATAATAGGAGGTTTGCATAGCTGATAGAAGAGCTGTGTTTTAACTGAGAAAAGCAAATCACACGTCCAATTAACAATTTCCTAAGCAAAATGTGAGCAGTCACTACTACGATTTTATATATTCAACAGCACTCGAGGTTTATATTCCTCGAGTGCTGTTAAAACCCACTCACAGATGCTTGCTTCTGTTTCCTCCGCTGAAAACTGCTTCACTGTTAACTAATTACCGGTATATACTGTTCAGAATGACTGAAGTGCCTGCCTGCCTGCCCCTGAGGGATTTCTTCATAGCTGTTTTTATTCTGGACATGTGCTGGTGTTCTCAAAAATACTGATACGGAATACACTATACCGCAGGATAAATTACACCCAACTTGAAACTTGCGACTTTTAAAAAATACCAAAAACCAAAATTTTAAGCACTGTGATAAATAAAAATGATGTTTTTGGCATTGTACGCAGTGTTATCAAGAGTAATGCTGTTTGCACTCATTCTGACGGGTTCTGGTTGCTGTTGGTCCATCATTGAATTATTAGCATTCTATAAATCTCGCCCGGTTTTTAGCTTGTGGCTGTTTAACCTTGCAATTCTGCCTGTCTCGTCTATTCTTTGTCTGCATGAATGTAGAGTAGATGCAATGGGGCTGGCAGAATTAAAAGGTCACGTTGTCACATGCTGTGAATGGAACGAGTAAAACTGCTCAGTCCCCGTATTTAGGATTCTCAAGACAAGATCAAAGCAGCTCAAATACAGGTAAAGGACGATTAACAGAAAAATGACAAGAATTCAATGTGATAGCAACAGAAGACAGAACCACTCTGAATGAGTGCATAAATAAATAAACAGAAACGTGAAAAATGCAATTTAAATGACATTTGAAGCTACTTACTTTTTAAATAATTGCACGCGGTTTTCATAGTTTTGTTATCAGGTACTTTAAAAAAAAAACTGCTATAAGGTTATTAAATAAACAATTCAAGGATATGCCTTTTGTGTTGTAATGTTTAAATCTAATCTAGATCTAAATGCTGTTGCCGTTCAAACTGATCTAAAACTTTTAGATCAGTAATACACTTCATTTTTTCATTTTGTATAAAAAGATCTGACCTTTCTTTAAACCCTTTCTTTCGGTTCCCTGTGATGTTAATTGTAAAGGTATATATTTAGTGTATACAGTCTAGACAACGCCCCTGTGGAGTATTAATTCAATATTATGTTAATCCAGCAATCTGATGCATTAATTTCCGATTATTGTTACTGATTGATGATTAATGATGAGGACATATTTTTGGCATCCACTAGAGGGAGAAAGAGATTCATAACTTCATCACAAGAAATAGGAAATATTTATGTAATTATTTTGTTAGCTACCTGCAGTCGATTGACATAAACTTATGCAAGTAACTGACCCTTATTTAATGTGAGTGCATCCCTACACATTCAAGTTTAGTTTAATAGCCAAATATGATTCCTGAGTTACTACATTTTTTCACATGAAGTAGATTTACCCTCACTGGCTTCTTTCTATGATAAAATGTTATAATTTCTAGGTCTGTCTGTGCAGAAAAGAAATTGAATTCTAACAATTGGAATTGTCATGACAATACCCCAGACTTCCCATAATAGCTAGGTAGCTTAACAACTTGATTTTAATATGCTGGACAAAAGTGCCAAAATTGACAGATTAACTCATCAGGGTGTCAACTTTTACAAAATCTCATGCTCCCCCAAAAAAGGAACACTGTTTCACCTCAATTACGCCCGTAACCCCTTTACTCCAAGCAATTTTCACCTATTTTATACTAATTGCATTTTCCCTGTATAAGTCATATTTTTTATGTCATAGAGGCAAGAATTGTATATACAGTGCACTCTTTTTATAAGAATCACATAAAGTATTGTTTACTTAGTGCTCCAACTGAGAGCTAGGTTTAGTTTGTTTGTTTGTTTTATTAGCGGTTGTTTCCGCACTGCACTGTAAGAAAAATAAAACCAACACCGGTTTTAAACTGTAAATAAAGATTCCAACTTGATCATTTACACCGCCTGTGAGGCGAGAGTGTATTAAATGGAATGTCCAGACAGTAATTTATGTGTACAGAAATAAAATAATTTATTTTTATTTTCTATACACAACAAAAGGATTAAATAACAAACGAAAAACAAAATGGTGTGAGGGAAGGAGTGCAGGGGTGAAATCCAAAACAAACTGTGATGACTCGTCTTTAATTTGTCTTCGTGGTGATCATAAACAAAAAAAAAGACAAAAGAAATGTTAGTATTTCAAAAAAACCCGCTGCACAAAACCAGTATCTCCCTTCACCCGTGACTCCTCCTATTTTTACTTTCGGACCAACCCCGAACACAGTAGTACGTTCCCTTTAGTATGTAATGTCCCGCCTCTGTAGTCAGTGGAACACCAATCCCCAACTGACACGTGTCCTTATCCTTCACTTGACTCCAGTGGCTGGAATTTACATACTCGTACTTCCGCCCCTCACCAAGGTGCCGCCCCTCAAAAGATGACTTTTGCCATGGTCACGAGATCTTGGTAAGGGAAGTCCCGAGTTGGTTTGATGCCACCTACTGTCGGGAGGCTGAATCACAGACCGAAACCCCTTTGACTCATCACATATCCCACCCCTCAGAGTGGAGCCGAAGGAACACTCGGAAACCTCTAACCCTTCCCTTTTACCTCCCTCCCGGGAAAAAAAATCAGCATTTTGATGTAACTTACCCGCACGATACCTTATTTGAAAGGCGAAGGGTTGGAGCGCCAGGTACCACCGCGTAATCCTAGCGTTTGAATCCTTCATCGTGTCTAACCACTTTAAAGAAGCGTGATCTGTGATGAGTACAAAGGGTCGTCCCAGAAGATAGTATTTTAAAGATTCCACTGCCCATTTCACTGCCAGGCATTCTTTCTCCACTACCGAATACCTCTGTTCTCTGGGCAGTAACTTCCGACTGATGTATAGTATCGGGTGTTCTATACCATCTCTCTCCTGGGACAGAACCGCCCCCAGACCAGTCTGCGATGCATCTGTCTGCAGGACGAACTCTCGGCTGAAATCCGGGCTTATTAATGCTGGGGCCTGACTCAAATTAGTTTTAATAGATTCAAAGGCTGTCTGACACTCTGCACTCCACTTAATTTTATTTGGAGCGTTCTTTTTAGTGAGATCAGTGAGAGGGGCGGCTATAGTGGAAAAGTGTGGAATAAAGCGGCGGTAATAACCAGCCAACCCTAACAGTGATCTCACCTGGGTTTTCGTGGTAGGTACCGGTGAATCCAACAAAGCCTGGACTTTTGAAACCAACGGTTTCACTCTACCCTTACCCATTATGAAACCTAAATATTTAGTTTCTTCTTTTCCAATAGCGCACTTTGCCATGTTCGCTGTGAGCCCCGCCCTCCTCAGAGACTGTAAGACGGCTTCTAATCTAGTCAAATGTTCTCTCCAGGAAGAACTATAAATGACTACATCATCGATATACGCAGCTGCATACTCTCGATGAGGTTGTAAAACCCTGTCCATTAGTCTCTGAAAAGTAGCAGGCGCTCCATGAAGTCCGAACGGCATAGTACAAAATTGAAAAAGACCCTCTGGGGTTGAAAATGCCGTTTTCTCACGAGAGGCTTTCGTTAATGGAATTTGCCAATATCCTTTCGTCAGATCCAGAGTTGAAATAAACCGAGCTTGCCCCAGTTTGTCTAAGAGTTCATCTACTCGAGGCATGGGATATGCATCAAACTTGGAGATAGCATTCACCCTCCTAAAATCGATACATAATCGTAGTGACCCATCTGGCTTGTCTATTGGTACTATTGGGCTACACCACTCACTTCGGGAAGGTTCAATTACCCCAAGTTTCAACATACACTCCACCTCCCTTCGAACAGAATCTCTCCGACTCTCTGGAATGCGATACGGTCTCTGTCTAACTCTTAGACCTGGCGGAGTGATAATAGCATGTTCGATCAAATGCGTTCTTCCAGGCACGTTAGAAAACACATCACTGAACATTTTAATTAGATTGCTTACCTCTTCACGCTGATCAGGAGTTAATTGTTCCCCCATCGGGACCTCAATTGCTGACTCTGACTCAATTGAGGGTCCAAAATCCTCTCCCTCCTGTACAGGAGATATAAAATGGACTTCCCGTTCTTTCCACGGTTTCAGGAGATTAACATGATAAATTTGACTTTCTTTCCGACGCCCAGGCTGTCGGATCTCATAATTGACTTTACCAATTGCTCGAATAACCTGAAAGGGACCCTGCCATTTAGCAAACAACTTAGATTCCGATGAGGGCAACAATAACAACACTTTATCTCCAGGTCGAAAGTTCCGAATTCTTGCATTTTTATTGTAGCTTTGTTGCTGCTTCTGCTGTGCCGCTTTGAGATTGTCATGTGCCAATCGACCGACTAATTCTAAGCGATCGCGTAACTGCAACACGTATTTTACTACATTTTTAGACTCCTTTGACTGTTCTTCCCAGCCTTCTCTTATGAGATCCAAGATACCCCGCGGCTGCCGACCGTACAAGAGCTCAAATGGGGAAAACCCCGTTGAGGATTGTGGTACCTCGCGAACTGCAAAGAGCAAGTAGGGAAGCAGTTTAGCCCAATTGCGTTTTTCTTGATCTACAAAGCGGCGCAACATATTTTTCAAAGTCTGATTAAATCGTTCAACAAGCCCATCCGTTTGTGGATGAAAAACTGAGGTTCTAATTGAACGAATTTTCAATAATTTATATAGTTGCTGAATACAGTCTGACATAAAATTAGTGCCCTGATCAGTGAGAATTTCTTTCGGGATTCCCACCCTAGAGAATATTTTTACCAATTCATTCGCTACAGCTATTGCATTCATAGAGCGTAAGGGAACAGCTTCTGGATATCTCGTTGCGTAGTCCACTACTACTAAAATATACCGATATCCTGACTCTGTTCCCTCCAGAGGGCCTACTAAATCTACACCAATCCTTTCAAACGGAACCCCAATAATTGGAAGTGGAACCAGAGGTGCGGGGCGAACTGACTTAGGGGCAGCTAATTGACATTCAGGACACTCCGATACATACTTCCGCACCAGACCATAAACCCCAGGCCAAAAAAACCGGGCCAGAATTCGTTCCTGAGTCTTTTCAGTTCCCAAATGACCTGAAAATGGAATGTCATGCGCCAATCTCATGATTTCTGACTGAAAAGGCTTAGGAACCAATAACTGTTTTACGAGCTGTCCCGTCCCGGGAGCCCGGGTTATTCTATATAATAAGTGCCCAGATACAGAAAAATGCGGAAATACCACCGGTTGTCCTTCCTGCATATCCTTCCCCTCGATATATCTAACCCGTTTCCAAGCATACTGTAACGTGGGATCATTTTGTTGTTCATATCCCAAGTCAATATCTCGGTCCCAATGGTTAGGTACACAGAGAGGAGTGTCTTTTATTACATGACCTTCCACCTCAGTAACCTCGCAGCCCCGGTTACACTGAATACCTACTCCCTTTCCTTGCCGTTTCAACGATTGGTTTACTTTTGTGTCAGACTCCTCCCCTTGTCGTCTCAGAGTTCCCTCATATTTTTCCACCCGACGCTCTCTTTTTGTTTTTCTTGGGCGGATTTTAGGGTTAAACAGGTCGGATTGCAACGGAAAAATCTCGCCAATTGTTTTCTCCTGTTGCTTTAATTGTCCCCTGGTAGAAACTAAGACCATTTCCCGACCTAAAATACGATCAAAAAACGGCCAGTCTCTTCCCAGGAGAACAGGGTATGGTAAACATTGCGCTACAGCCACTTTAACGCAAGCTGAATAATCACCTACAATAAGTCTAACTTTAGTGGTGGGATAAACCCGAGTTTCTCCATGAATACAGGAGATAGCCACTTTACCCTGTGGCTCCCAGGCTACCCCATCCAAGAGAGCTTGCCGAATCAATGTTTGTGCACACCCAGAGTCCGCAAATGCGTAAGTACTCTTTCCCCCGACCTGTACTCTTAACTGATAAGGGCCCTCCCGACATTCCCCAGTGTTCCTACCTGTTACTGCTGACCAGGATCTTGTCGCCAGGTCCACCTTTATTACTGGACAATTCCTGGCAATGTGTCCAGGCTCATTACATTGGTAGCACACTTGGTTAGGAGGCATCAACGGAGTTAATCTGTCCTGCGAGTCCGCGACCGGCAGGTTAGGGGGATTCTCTCTCGCCCAGGATGGGGCTAACCTTGACCTCCATGGTCTGAAGGTCCGGTTACCCCCTCTGGGCTTCATTGGTTGGTTGGTCCGAGTTAGTTTAGGGGCAGGAGTGGGGTCTGACCCGGCACCTTCGTTTGCGTCTTCGTAGGCCTCCGCCAGGAGGAGGGCATCCTCGAGAGTGGTAGGTCTATTCCTCTTAATCCACTCTCGATTCCCTGGCGGTAGTATAGACGCAAACTGTTCTATAACTATTTTCTGCACCAGTTCTTGGGGTGTATGTTCTTCTGGCCGCAGCCACCGGGTGCACTGATCTAAAAGATATTGTCCCGCAACCCGGGGCCGCATCCCCTTGGACAGCTGGTATTCCCGAAAACGGCGCCGGTATGTTTCCTCCGTGATCCCGAGGCGTGAGAGAATGGCTTCTTTAACTTTAACATAGTCCCCTGCATTCGTGGCCGTCAGGGCTCGATACGCTGCCTGAGCTTCCCCTGTCAGGCAGGGTGCCAATTTCATGGCCCAGTGTTCCCTAGGCCACTCTGCAGCTTCTGCCACTCTCTCAAACGTAATCAAGAAAGCCTCGGGATCATCTTCCGAGGTCATCTTCTGAAGATTAGGCTGAGCTGCAAACATCCGGACAACCGCTCTCTCTGATGTTGATATTGATAGTTTTTCTACCAGCTGTCCCAAGAACTGGGCGAGCTGTTCCAGGTGCCGTGTCTCTCTCTCCTCTCGCTTCTCCTCCTGCTCCCTAAACATTGTCAAAACTGTAGCTGGATCCATTTTCACTTCTGACACCACGTGTGAGGCGAGAGTGTATTAAATGGAATGTCCAGACAGTAATTTATGTGTACAGAAATAAAATAATTTATTTTTATTTTCTATACACAACAAAAGGATTAAATAACAAACGAAAAACAAAATGGTGTGAGGGAAGGAGTGCAGGGGTGAAATCCAAAACAAACTGATGACTCGTCTTTAATTTGTCTTCGTGGTGATCATAAACAAAAAAAAGACAAAAGAAATGTTAGTATTTCAAAAAACCCGCTGCACAAAACCAGTATCTCCCTTCACCCGTTACTCCTCCTACTTTACTTTCGGACCAACCCCGAACACAGTAGTACGTTCCCTTTAGTATGTAATGTCCCGCCTCTGTAGTCAGTGGAACACCAATCCCCAACCGACACGTGTCCTTATCCTTCACTTGACTCCAGTGGCTGGAAGTTACATACTCGTACTTCCGCCCCTCACCAAGGTGCCGCCCCTCAAAAGATGACTTTTGCCATGGTCACGAGATCTTGGTAAGGGAAGTCCCGAGTTGGTTTGATGCCACCTACTGTCGGGAGGCTGAATCACAGACCGAAAACCCTTTGACTCATCACACCGCCCTTGGCCACATTACAATTAGCAAAAGTGCCTCCGCGCGTCAGCAGTTTAAATACAGCATACAAATGTCAATGGTGCTAAATAGTTCTCGTGGGTAAGCAGCTTGATATATGATCACAGTTATGTTTACGCAAGGCTGCAGAATCCTATTTTACTACAGTATACCTGAGAAGCGATCACCTCGTGAGGATGCTTAGTTTAACTGCCATGCAGTGTTACATGCAATGGCCTTTGAATTAAAATGACATTACAGTACAGTATTTTTCTATCAGGACTACCACTGCATTCAAGCACCCGTGGCTTACTTGTTTTCTGCTGTGATGCAGATCTCACAGTTTTTCATTAAGCGGAGATGCAAAACTCTGCAATCCCCCCTCCTCCTCCTCCTCACCGCGATGTACCCACTCCCTCTATATGCATATCACACAATAACACTGCTCTACTCAGTATGTATTCAATGAATGTGAATTCACTTTATTGAAACACATTTTCACTAACAGAGAACACAAAAAAGCATACCTGCAGTGGCACAGTCATGTTTGATTACAAACAATGCAGTGTTTCCTGCATCATTGCACTATCCATGCTGCGTACCTGCCTAATCACGCAAGATGTGATCAAATTCAAACACAGTTTTTACTGGTTGTACATATCATTGCACTTGATCAAGTACCGTATTGTACGTAGTCAGTTGGCTCCGAAATGATTCTTATAAGTGGATTGCTTGATTCTTACAAGCAGATTATTTTACATTGGTTAGTATAGGAATGGTTTTGTCCCAGTGGTTTTGATCACTATATACAGTTGATTCTTATATCAGTGATTCTTATAAACAGAGTGCACTGTAAAATAAAAATAATAAAGTTTCCTTTCATATTATGAAGTTATTTGGAATAATAATAATGTGTCAGTGACTGTCACAGATGAGAAAATGTGGCAAAAAGTAACTCTTTATTGTGTTATAAACTGTGAACACGCATACATTGAAGGTTCCTGACAATTTAAAATGAAAGTCCAGTGTGTTGGAAAGTTGCATACCACATGTTAGTCCAATTCAACAAAGCATAACAAAAATATGAATGTTCAAATATTGCTCCTATTTTTCAAATTTTTAAATGCATATTTTGGATCTCTTTATGCAGAAGGAAGCTATTTATCTCTCCTTCTATTTGTCTCTCCCCCCTAAGGTGATACTGAAGCCAATTCAGTCTGTATGAATATGATATATTTTATGAATCTAAAATAGGTCTTTTGTGTGCTTCAGGTTTGTCCATAACATTCTGAGTTTCGCTATATTGAATGAGCAAGCTGCAAACACTGAAGCTGCACATTAAACATTACTAATGGACTGGAACACATGCATAATTATACCTCAGGGACTTATCATACCCACAGAATTGCAAACACAATGATGCCTTTAAAGTTTACGATGACTTCCTCAAATCTGTTTTTGAATTTCAGGAGCTGGGTGCTTTGCCAGTTCATGTTGATTTTGGCAGTGATGGAACACCATATACATTCATGGATAAAAAGGCATCCTAGCATCGGTCCTGTTACCAGAACTTTAACAAATCAAAACAGGAGAGGGCAAGGAATAGGAAGAGGAGACAAGACACACAGTTTGAAGACCCAGAAGCACACTGCTTTAAGAAGTTATCAGCTGGCATTTTCAACAGCATGTTGTGCGTTTTCTGTGGAACTAAAATCTAATTTAAGCTACGCAAATATTCAACAGACTACTGAAAGGTCCTTATGTTAGATGGCCATGGACATGGATGACACTGGGTTTATAGTTAAAATATCACGTGGAGACAGTCGCTTTTCAAAGATGGGCAAGCAGGGTTGCTGTTGAGTTTGAAAGTGAATATCTTCCAGAGGAGGATCCTGAGGTAAACTACAAGCATCAACAGTCCTTTCAATGACAAGTCAACAGCCTTATTCAGGTCATTAATGGTACGGGAACCCATTTGAGGATAACTGCCTTGAGCTTCTGGCTTTAAACACCCGGCATTGTGCAGATGAATCAGTTGTGCCCACAGTTCGTAACATTGAGGCACTAGGGTTAAACCAATACCAGAAGCACAAGAAGGAGATTCTTGTTGAGAGATCAAAGTCAATTCATGCAGCCATGAAGAAAAACTCACTGCCTTTGTTCAGGTCGTCAAAGGCTAAGTCCAAGAATAAAGGGTCCCAGCTGACTGGTCTCCACAATGATGTCAGTCTCTTTGCTAACCAAAGGTGTGATGGAGGTCCTGCAGTTTTATTTGCCCATGAAAATCAGCTTTACTCACCATCACTATCGGATTTTGGGGAACTCCGTTAGATTTGCTGAAATGCCTAGCTTCTGATGGCAAACCTGAGAATCTACCATGTTTGATGGCGGGGCTCTGGTCCACACTCTATCCACAGCATCTATATTTGTAGTCAACGCTCTCAAGGTAAATTTCTCTGGGTAAATTACAAAAGTTAAAAGAATAGGGATCATGTGGAACAGCTACTTCCCCAAGAGCCTCAAACATTGAACTATGGAAAAGAGGTGAAGTGGTGTTCGCATCAAGATGTGTCCCCAAACCAAAATGCCAACAAAGTGAAAAGACTTTCTTCAGGATTGCCAAAGCAGGGAGGAGCTCTTTGCATTGCTGTCCCAAGAAGTGGCCAAGGAAATGTCTCCACAAGGTAAGGAGCTCTATATCACTGCAGGCACATCTGTTATCACAAGAGGCAGAGATCAGCTCATGGGAGATTGCACACATGAAGAAACAGATACCAGGAATGTCATCTACTACATACCCTTCAGACAGATGCAAAGAGGATCGTGGTCTGCACTGTTGATCATCATAGTAATACTGATAGGCCAGTTCTTCAGACTGAGCCAATGTTTTCCTGAGATGGATCTGAGGGCGACTTTTGGTGTGAGCAAGGGCTTCTCTTACTACAGTATGAATAACATGTGTGACAAACTTGGCAAGGACATGTCACTTGCTCTGCTGCTACTCCATTCCTTCAGTGGTTGTAACACCACGTCATCTTTCTTTAAGAAGGGAAACAAAAGTGTCTGGGAGGCCTGGAAATGCTATCCTCAGGTAACAGCAGCATTTATCTTCATGCACAGGAACCCTTATGAGCCAGTCACCTCCTGCACGCCATACTTCCAGCATCTTGAGCACCTCACTGTGATTATGTATGACAAGAAAAGTGTCTCAACATCTGTGAATGAAACAAGGAGGGAACTATTCATGAAGCAAACAAAGTCTGGAGGACTTCCCACCCACCCAGGTAAGTCTTTGCTGTCATTCAAAGACCTACTGTGCTGAATTTAACCTAGAATAGCTGCCAAAGTTTGATCATGAAAATGAGTTCAGGCAACTATACATTGCATTACAGCAGCACATAGGAGAGTTCACAATACAGTAATTAAGAATATTGATCAGTAGTACTTATTTGTTGTTATTGGAATTTAATGAAATACAGTAATGAGTTTTAATTTTAGGATACATTAGTTTTCATTTACTGAAGTATTTAAGACAAGTCAAATTAATGTTAAATTACTATATTGCGACATCCTTCTTAGAAAAGATATTTTATTGAATGAAATAATGTATGTTCTTTTTAGGATGCTTTTGTTCAACATGTGAATAGGGCTGTGTGGTAAAGTAGTTTGCAGTGCGAGGGTAGAGGTTATGTAATACATTGTCATGAAATTAATCAAAACCCTTGAGCCCGGCACTGTGTGGAGAATATTGGTGTTCTGGTAGGCTCCTTGTCTAATCTGTTGTTGCAAATACCCACTTACTGTGAAAACAGCACAGAGGAGTGGAGAGTGGCAGATATGGAGGCAAGTCCATATTATATTAGAGACATTAAAATGGCCCATTGTGTGGCTAGATTAGTGTATTTATGTGAGCAGACCGATTGGAGACTCTGCCTGAAAAGCATTTACCTACCAATTGACCTTACCAAGTACATCTCAAAGAGGGGAAGCGTATATTCATTGCCTGAACTACAGATGTCTTAAGTATGAGTAGAATTAATACAGCCACGACATAAGGCGGTTTAGTTAGATTAGTATGCCTGACTGAAAGCAGTAACTGGTTTGAATTGGTTCTCATTCGATTGTTCTTTAAGTACTTCTATGACATTTTACAAACATGATAAAACATTGTTAGATACTTAAGTCGTGAAACACTTGTATTATTGTGGCAGTAGTTTTTCTAGTTAGGAAGAGTTTCGGATAAAACATTGTTAAAAATGTTATAATATTATCTTTGTGCTTCATTAAATATAGTCTCTCAAAAGGAGACTGTTCTCCTAAATACAAGTATCATGTCTGTCTCTCAATGTTTAGTTGAGACATTTCACTCAGACCCAGTGCATGAAAATGTACCCACTAGCAGTACTGCTCCCTCCTGAGTTTTACCTTCATAAAAGACTCGTCCGTGACAACATAACAGAAGAGACAAAGTTCACAGTCCAAACATTTATTTTGTAATCCTGGTCTGGTGACCACAAATAATAATAATCACAGGCAATACACAGCAAAGTGTATTGCACTGTTCTAAACAATGGGTTGCAGTACCAAAATAATAAATACAGTATATACACACACACTAACATGCAAGTGGCGAGATAATTTATTCATGTTTTCCGGGTTGGTGCTGACCTTAAGCGACACGACAAAATAAACAAATACTACTCACGATACGTTTTTGGTTCTCCTTTAGCAGTTTGCTCACAACCATAACAAAGGAACAGATCTCTTAACCACATCACCTTTTGTACCATCAGTCACACCCCCTTGGTTAGCGAGTGCAGCAGTTTCTTTTCCAATCCATGGTTGCCACATTGCTTCCCTTATGGGGTGATGACTTTGTGTACTGTAGCTCCACCCCCTTTCTAGATGGCCAACATCCACCTATCCCTGGAATGAACTGTCAGACCATCCAGTCCAGGGCACTCTGTTCCCTTTACACAGCTCCCTCACGGGTTGGGAGGGAGATTTATAACCAAGATTTATTCTTTCTCTGTCACAGGCCATGTGACAGGCTGGCAAGTGGATAGAGGCCCAGAGACAGACTGCAATTAAAAAAAAAAAAAAAAACACTTATTATAAATTAACACAAAATAAAAGTTCACAAGGGCAAAATAAAGATGTTTAAACACAAATACCTAAACAAAAAGCAAAACTTACAAAAAATAAAGATTTCCAGGCTGGGCGATGCCTTCACTGGATTTAGAAAATTGAAAAATCACAACCAACAAAACACCAACCTGCTTCCTCAACTCCCTCCTCCCAAATGAGAATCAGAGGCCTCCTTTTATGTCAGGTGGCTGGGCGCTGATTGATCATTAATTAAGTTAATCATTTAATCAACTAATCAACCCCAGCCACCTGAACATAATAAACCCAGGCAGGTAGGGGAAATTAACTCCATCCCTGCCAATTTCTAAACGGCAGAGCTTTGCTCTGCCACAGGCCGCCTATCAGGGAAGCATTTGGACAACTTCCCAGCATGCCAATGCTGTTGTTTCTACACCCCAGATGAATGGAGGTGGACGCTGCAGGATAATCAGTGGCTGCCCATCTGGAAGACTTTACCTCCAGCAGCCAAAGCATGTCGTGAACTTATTAAATGAGCCTGCCAATCTGTGTGAGGCTGTGTGGCGTGCAACTGTGCTGAAGCAAATCTTACCTGTACTGAACAGTGCAATTGTGAAAAATAATTACATTTTTAGAGACACGGTGCATAAAGTGCATACTTCATTTATTTTTAAACCACAATAGCAGTCTCTACCTTGCGGCAGGCATTTTGAAAAATGACATCACAATGGCTTCCTGTTACTCCATTTTTTTTTTTTTGAGCATGAGATTTTTTAAATCTCTATACCCATGTCTGTATCTGTACCAAATTGGTCACTTTTGTCCAGTGAGTAACAAGTATGTTGAATTTTAGCATGAACCCACCTCACTATAATGTTCAGACATCCATACAAGAGTCTCAGTTGGGTTCCCTCAATAAATCTTACGTTTTATTTTAGCTTGGCTGGAGTAGTTACAATATAACTTGGTCTGATCATTAACCTAGGTGCTGTATACTGTATTCCAGTACTGACGGCCATAAAGCCTTAATCAACACCTGCTAATTAAAGACTCAAGCCAGGGCTGATTTATTCCAACAGGTGAGACCTGAAACCTCAATATTACTGCATTTAGGCAGTTGTGGGTGCATGTCTGTTTGGGGGGAGAGTCTTACATACAGACAGCTGCTGGTCTTAATTTACCAAATGTCACTTGTTTAAAGCTGTAAGGCTCTATTCACAACTCACAATATATCCTAGTCTTTTTAACTGCCAACAGACTATCAAAGTGTAATGAATATCAAACTGTGTTTTAATCATACTTTGAAAAAAATGAGTTGAAGTATTCTGCAGTAATACAAACTCAGATTACTTATAGAGTAGACAAAAGTCCTAAGAAATAAAATATAGCATGATTTTTTTTTTGTCTGTCTGAAACAGTCACATGGTTTCAATTACATGTTCTAAGTACATGCATTTATTATTCCTTTTTTCTCAATTTTTCAGCACAGATTAATATAGATCTCCACTGTATTATCTGTTACAATGTTGGAGATTGTAAATGCTAAACAGCTTATATATTGAGCAAAGAATGCTGACTTTGTCTGTAATGAGAAATACATTTGTGAAAATGTATTCTAATACACAATGTAGATACATTGTAGTCTATTTTCATATATTTTAGTACTATAAATAAATGAATTGATTTGCCTGGAGATAAACTAGCAGCAACACAGGTATCTCACACAGGTATATCAAATAGTTAATCGGAATATGCATGTTGCATTGAAGCAGATTACTTAATTCTTCGACAAATGCCTGTACCAACTCCTCTTAGGTAGGTCACCAAATCGATTTTTACAGTGTTTATTTTTATTTTATTTAGTGTTGGGAGTTCTAGTGTTGAATAACCTTTTTTTGGTATCTCTTAAATTTTATTTTATAATCTCTGAATTGGAGTTGTGGATGAATTACCTACAGCATCAAATAATCCACACAACATGAGAGAAGAAACAGATACTAGACTTGCCAAAACATTTGTCTGCTTGACTCAATTTAATATTGTATACATTTTTGAAGTTATGGATGCTTTACTGAATGGTGAATGTTTCAGTCCTCAGAACTGTAAGATCCAATAGGCATCGCATATTCCAAGGAATATGTAATTCGACTGAAAGCCGGATTAATGAGTATGGAGTGAGCTGCAGGAAGCTCTTCATCCTGACTGTCTCTTTTCAAATATCTATGTGGCTGGAGGCTGAGTAATAATTTAGTCATGCTTCTGTTGCCATGGTATTGAGCCAGTTATTCCTTTGGAGGGTAGACTCAATGTCAATGCATATATTATTGATGTAGCTGATCAAGCACATTCCACAAAGCTTTACTTTTACCCTGATCGGTAAGGTGTGTTTCAATATGATGAGCAACTGTTCAATGCAACAGCATTGTTTGTAAATGCAAACAGGTTAACTACAGTGGAACTCACAAAGTAGAAATCACATGCCTCCCATGGTCCTCTCCAAATAAACAGCACAATGTGCATGTGTCAATATTCAAGGGGAATTTAACACCAGTTGAATTTAATATGACTAGATCACATTTCTGGTGCTGGCAGTGCACCTGTTTCTATTATATTAATGAATGAATCTCAAGTCAAAACCAGTAAGTACAGTCTTATTACCAGAAACCAGAGAGAGGTAGCTTACTGTATCTAACATTGGCAAAGGAAATAACCTTCCCAGTGGGCAGAACAATGTACTGTTCACCAGAACAGAATGGAGGACACCAATCACAGGTGTTACAATTGTTAATTGCTGTAACTTGGGAGCTACTTGAAAATATACCTGTATGACAATCAACATTAATGGGGAATATGTAAGGGGATTTTAATCATTTACCTTTTATGCAATAAGACTGTCTTTTTGACAGTTTACCTGATCCTTGATGGCTTCAAAACAGCTGATTTCTTTGAAATTTAGAGAGTGATAATTTTTGTGTTTGCTGTCATTGTAAATAAAGTTTGTTGAAGTAATCCTGAATACTGCATGAGACTGCTTGCCAGCTGCGTAAACATTTGGGTAAAGGATTCTACTCTACAAATGGCTGGCGGGCATGCCTCAGCAGATTGTTCTGAGCCAGGGTGAGTGGGTGGTGGCAACCGAGCAGCTTCAGAATCCCTTGTTGCCATGCCGATGGAGAGAGAAGGAACCCCTGGATCTATACGATAAAGAAAAAGAAATAGAAACAAACAAAAGAATTAGGAATTTAGTTTAGCGAGACATGGTCTAGTGTGTATAACTGTAGTAGGTTCAAGGTGCGAGACCTCTCTATAAAGAAGTAGCACTTGACAAGACTACGTGGCCCCTTTTTGTTTTTCAGCTTTTTCCTGTTCCATTCAGATGTAGAACCACTTTTCCAATTGTCATGAAACTTGGCATTGACATTATTCAGTATAAGTTATTGAGAATACATGAATCATCACACGCTTACATTTTTGCATATATCTGTTGAACCGCTTATCAAATTGTGTTCAAACATTTCATTGTTAATTCTTATTTGTCGTGGTCATCATCATGCTGATAGCTCTGATTTTGAATTACAGCTGTGGTGTGGGGTGTACAGAATATTACCAACATACTTGTCTCTTGTTTGTAAGTAAATAAACCTAGGTGCCTGTGCTGGTACTTTCAAACACAACCCTCTGTCTTTATGAGCTGATGACACACACACTAACAAGTACATATTTAGGAGTACCGGATCAGAACATCTGTATCTGTCAGATTAAATTACAATTATGATAACCAATTGATAATGAAGGAGTGAATAAACTGTTGTAATTCATTACTGCATAATAGCACCTGTTGATTAGTTCATCATTAATAATGTCATGCTGTTCAAGACAGGGTTGCATTGCTTAATAGAATAGCAACATAATTTAACTGAATGGAATAGGAAAATGTGTGATTTTACTGAAATGTATTAAAGTCAAAGAATACCCAAAACACAAATAAGCCATATCTTAAAAAAAAAAATCCATATATATATATATATATATATATATATATATATATATATATATATATATATATAATATATATATAATATATATATATATATATATATATCACTTACTGTGGATGTGTTTCTGGAAATCTGGAACTGTAGGAAGTAACAGGCTTCTAGAATCATTGGCTTCTTCCTTCTTCCCAAGACTATGCAGGAATGTAAGGAGCATGCAGTCCCAGTCCAATCCAAAATTAATAAGCCATTTAACTATTTCTCAATAGTTGCTGAGTGTGGAGTGTTTTGGAGTACTTGTTGAATTGCTGTTTGATCCCTTTATGCTGCTGTGGAAGATACTTGCTTCTATGCTTCTTTCTTTCTCCTTCACCAAGTTATTACAATATTGTAAACTGACTTACATTTTTATAATTTTGAATTTGTGAGTAAGTGGTGAGCTGTTCTTCAACAATGTAGTATTAGAGGCGCAAAACAATTACATCCCTAAAGTAGACAAATCTAAATGTAAAACTAAATTGCCAAAATGGTTTAATAGGGTTACTTTACAGAGCGTTTAAAAGGGACCGAGAACAAAGTACACAGAAAGAGTACTTGGAATTGCAAACACAAGTCAAAAAGGAAGTTAGAAAGGCCAAGAGAGAAATAGAAATTAACATTGCTAAGGGGGATAAAGCCAATTCCAAAATGTTTTTCCAATATTACAACAGCAAGAGAACAAATGGCAAAATCACAGACGAGGAAAAAAAATAGCAAATATATTAAATGATTACTTTTCACAAGTTTTTACAAGGAGGATACGGACAACATGCCCCACATGTCAACCTGTTCCTACCCAGTTTTAAATAACTTTAGCATAAATGAGGCAGAAGTGTTAAAGGGACTAGGAGCTCTTAAAATAAACAAATCCCCTGGGCTGGATAAGATCCTCCCAATAGTACTCAAAGAAATGAAAGTAGTTATTTACAAACCGCTAGCCAAGATCATGCAATGCAAAAAAATTGCAAACGTAATACCGATCCACAAAAAGGGAAACAAAACTGAACCAGGTAACTACAGACCAATAAGCCTGACTTCTATTATATGCAAACTTATGGAAACTATAATAAGATCCAAAATGGAAAATTACCTATATGGTAACAGTATCCTGGGAGACAGTCAACATGGTTTTAGGAAAGGGAGATCGTGTCTAACTAACCTGCTTGATTTTTTTGAGGATGCAACATCGATAATGGATAATTGCAAAGCATATGACATGGTTTATTTAGATTTCCAGAAAGCTTTTGACAAAATCCAGCATAAAAGATTAATTCTCAAACTGAACGCAGCTGGAATTCAAGGAAACACAAGTACATGGATTAGGGAGTTTTTAACATTTAGAATACAGAAAGTACTGATTAGAGGAGAAATCCCAGAATGGAGTGAGGTAACCAGTAGAGTAGCATAGGGATCAGTATTAGGTCCTCTGCTATTCCTAATCTACATTAATGACTTAGATTCTGGTATAGTAATCAAACTTGTTAAATTTGCAGATGACACAAAAATAGCAGGAGTAGCAAACACTGTTGCAGCAGCAAAGGTCATTCAAAATGATCTAGACAAGATTCAGAACAGGGCAGACACATGGCAAATGATATTTAATAGAGAAAAGTGTAAGGTACTGCACACAGGAAATAAAAATGTGCATTATAAATATCATATGGGAGATACTGAAATTGTAGAAGGAATCTATGAAAAAGACCTAGGAGTTTTTGTTGACTCAGAAATGTCTTTATCTAGACAATGTGGGGAAGCTATAAAAAAGGCCAACAAGATGCTTGGATGTAGTGTGAAAAGTGTTGAATTTAAATCAAGGGAAGTAATGTTAAAACTGTACAATGCATTAGTAAGACCCCATCTTGAATATTGTGTTCAGTTCTGGTCACCTTGCTTAAAAAAAGGTTATTGCTACTCTAGAAAGAGTGCAAAGAAGAGCGACCAGAATTATTCCAGGTTTAAAAGGCATGTCATATGCAGACAGCTTAAAAGGTATTGATAATGTCGACCCTAGGTACTTTTTTGACCTGAAAAAAGAGACAAGGACCAGGGGTCACAAATGGAGATTAGAATCGTGAGGGTCTGAAACCAACTCCCCAGTAATGTTGTTGAAGCTGACACCCTGGGATCCTTCAAGAAGCTGCTTGATGAGATTCTGGGATCAATAAGCTACTAACAACCAAACGAGCAAGATGGGCCGAATGGCCTCCTCTCATTTGTAAACTTTCTTATGTTCTTATGTTCTTATAATGCTACTGCACAAATACTGTACTTTATTTTTTAATTTTTTGGGATAAATGCTCAGGTGCTTAAGTTTAGGAGCCACTCTTCAGTTTTAGTTGCCTGCCTTAGATGCTGTATATGTAACAGGCTAGAGCATCCAAAGTGTGTTTATAGAAGAAACAACCACTGCCATTGTTGGAAAACATGGATTGAGAATTGATTAGCAGTTTGCTACGCATGTGGACTGGCAGAGCTATACTGGTGTTTTTTTCTGAAAAGAGACTAATATTGCAGATAGCAGACTGTTTGGTTCAAATTGCATGTACTGCTTACAATTGATAGAGACCTTGTGTCTACAAGTTTCTTGCCCAGCATTGACTGCAAGCTAAAAAGATAACAATGCTGTGGACCAGAAGGGGCCAGGCTCTAAGACTTTGGAATGCAAAGCATAAAGGGGCTAAAAGGCTCCCAGGGACTGGCGTTGGACCCAGAGGTTCTCAGAGAGATCGAAAGAGATAATGCCACTGGGATCAAAGGGGCAGATTTATGGACCTTTTTTCTCCAGGAGTGTGAAGAATGCACTGAGTTCAGAGGTTGTCACACTAGACTACACACACACACACACACATACATACAGACACACACACACACACACTAAATTAACAGAATAATGTGTTGTACCTTGACCATTGGTTAAGTGTCAGAGAAAGGGGAGGTGGGCCATCTATACAGAAGGGTATTTAATGTCATGCAAACATTGTAATGTTGAGTATTCTGTTTGTCCTGTACCTGGGACCAGACTCCCTGCATATTTCAATAAACCTGGCAACTGATTGAAGAAAAGGACTCTGTGCATTTTCTTGAATCTACTTAATCACCATCATTTCTTTGTAAGTTACTTCAGCCATCTAGTGACCTGCTGCTTTGGAACTAGTTTCATTTTGTTTTGCAGGCAATACACTTCTGTAATTGTAGCTAACAAAATACTTTCGTAAATCTTACATGTTTTGCACTTACATTAGTTAAATAGGTCTCAAATGTGTAGTTTTGAAAGAAACACATGTTATTGTACGTGTATTTTAATTTCAAAATATGATAGCTGGTATTGTGGGCGGCACGGTGGCGTAGTGGTTAGCACTGCTACCTCACAGTGCCAGGATCCTAGGTTTGAATATGGCCTAGGGGGTCTGTCTGTGTGGAGCTTGCACGTTCTCCCTGTGTTTGCGTGGGTTTTCTCTGGGTACTCCCGTTTCCTGCCACAGTCCAAAGACATAATGTTCAGGTTGATTGGTCACTCTAAATTGCCCTCAGAGCGTGTGGTGCCCTGCAATGGACAGGCGTCCCATCCAGGGTGTGGTCCCGCCTTGCGCGCTGTGTCTGCCGGGTTAGGCTCTGGCTCACCGTGACCCTGTAAAAGGATAAAACGGTTATTGATAATGGATGGATATCTGGTATAGTTTATACTTTAGTTTATAAAAGAAGTTTCCCTTTCTGTGCCTTAGTGTCAGATTATCATCTGTTTGCACTTGGATCATTTTACTTCAGCATGCAGCTCCGATACCAACACCAACAATAAGGCATGAAACCAACTAGCAGCTAAAAACTTGGCATATGGAAGCTACTACAAATCAAGGTCAGTACATTAGGTCTAGAAACACAAATTATATCCCTCTTAATTATACTAATATTATGTTTACAAATTAACCACAGGTTAAAGAAATACGTTGAAAAGGAAAATTAAAAAAAAGAATGAGATCCCGCGCAATGCGGAACGGTTGAGCGCCTCCTTACAATAAACGTTGTATTACAAAACCTTTTGTGAGTAAATGAATAAATACACGAGTGGAGTTGTGCAGTAGGCTGGTTGGGTAAGTGTGTAAGCATGTTGCAAAGCGCTCCCTCTAGTGGTGGGAGGAGAGTTTGCCAGAACACAGTCAGTACTACAGTAGTGACAGGCGAGGGGGAGGCAGAGAGCTGGAAGCTCCGGATCCATCTTCATGAGAAAAGAAGCGAGAGAGAGCGAGTCCCGGCTTCAGTTCTCGAAAGCGGCTTCTTCTTGTGTCATCTGTGCCAGGGAGCCCGAGGAGGGTCCTGTGCCAGCGTCTGTAGGATGTCCCGACATGAAGGTAAGGTGGGGAAAACAGTTCAGTGAAGGGAAAGACAGCCGAAAAACAGCAGCACTTTTTCAGAGGGTAGCCGTGTTTTTGTATTGAAATGCATTGGAGGAGGCGGGTGATGGCGGCCGCCATGAAATTTGCCACTTTTTCCCCCAACCCCCCCTTCTCTCGCTAGCAAGCCGAAAGCCGTCTGCGCTGTAACGATGCAAGGACGAGACTCAAACAAACCATCGGGGTGGGCCCATACATCACCCACCCCGGTAAGAGTGGCAAAGCAAGAATCGGCGATTCTCTTAGCTTTCCTATTGGGTTGTGTACGGTTTATATGTTGTTTAGCCGGTGAAAAGAAAAAAAAAAAATTTCTTTGCCTCCCCTCACATCTACATCGGAGCTGTTGATTGCACTGTCATCAAGGTGGCCGTTGCTAAGAGGCTGAGGCCTGTCACGGGCCTACTTCTTAAAACAGATGGCTTTTTTGACCTATTATTAAAACAAATGCATTTATAATTTGTCATGCTGTTTAGGAAACTAGTCCGGGATCTGTTCAATCATGTTTTGATTTTGTTTTTGTATTATCCTTGATTATAAATTATAACTAAATATCCTCCAGCTAGGCCGACCTACTACTGTCTTGAGTTTTGATTTTAAGTTCAGTATCGTAGTTTTTATTTGGCTAATTTAATCGTATTACATTACTTGAATGACATTTTATTAATCAACCGGTTAGTTGTTTTTTGTTTGCTTTGGTTTTCCAGATTTGTTTTAGTTATTAATTATTACCGGTGCCGTACAACAATCTAGTCGGTTATTATTATTTATTTTTTAAAATTTACATTTACCGATAAATGTTACTCTGTCATTCATTTTCTATTAAACATAGTTAACACAAGTATGTAGGTATGGACGGTCATACTAAATTTAGATCAGTTTGTTTTTAATAGACTTCTTCAACATGCGTAAACGAGACTCATGTTTTGTACGAATACACAATGTAAACGTTTGTTAGGGGAACTCTGACTGTCTTGCATGTTGTTGGAAATAATTATTAAAGCACAGCAGTAAGGGATTTGGGGATCACAGTTCCAAAAGATGCAGGCTGCTTGATGCGGATGTGTTATTTTCAATTGAAAGCCAATACATTACGAGCTTTCAAAAAGGTTAAAATGCTACAGACATTCGGGCTGGCCCTTAAAATACACCTCTGATAGAAGCATTGGGGAGTCTTGAACAGCACGATTAACTTTCCCACACCCACATTTCATCATAATCACCAGCAGTTTAATTTCCTTTGAAACCTACAGTACATTACCTGTGTGAAATACAATGACGCCATCTTTAAAATGCAAGGGAGCTAGGTGTTTGCGTCTTCATACATACCTATTGTATATTAGTTTTGATAAACTTGGTTATGACAGTCTTTACCAGAGTATGAGATTCTGGGGAAATAGGCCACTTCATCAGCTGTTTGTCTGTCACTCTTTTACATGCACATGGTTGTACATCATGGCTGTTGTCATAAAACTGATGGCTCAAAGTATTCCTTTCTGACTTTATCCATGGCGATGGGGATGTCATGGAGGTGGTTATATGTACCCACAGTGTCACTTTTAAAGTAAATCACTAAAATGATTTGACATTTCCACATTAAGTCTGCATCAATGTATTCATTCCCTTTAGCATGTAAGCTATTAAGAGTAGGCTGCAGTAACCTGAGTATACTAGTATTGAGGCAGGGTCTGTGGAACTTCAGTTTTTACATATGTAAATGAGGATTGTAGAGCATGGTGATTTACATTTATGGATTGCTCTAATTTTGCATTTGCAGCTGTGTTGGTGGATGTGTGCTGCTAACAAACATGTTTGTTTTGTAACTATCACCATTACAGTCAGGCTGTAGTGTCCTTTGAACTGGCATCGCTGATTTAAGTACACTGATTGACAGTACAACTGAGCATTAACCCTGCTTAGTTTATGTGTAATGCAGGTGCCTCTAGAGTCTCTGTGATCAGAAATGTATAGGTTGGTGAAAGCTAGCTTCTTTGTTAGCAAAACAAAAAGTTCACTAAACTATTACAATCCTCAATGTGTGTGATTTAAAAAAAAAAAAAAAAAAAAAAAAAATCTTATAAGATGTAATTCTGTACTTGTTCAACCAGGCTGTAGCAATACAGTTTATATTGCCTATTTTAGGAACATTATCAAAAGCTGTTATTTTATAGCCTATAGTCAAACTTGGTATTGAAAGTGATACAATTATATCAAATCTTTCCTTCAGCTTTCTGCTGTGTATTGTAGGCCCCTATCTTGACCAGGACCAGCAGCAAATGCCATTTTGAAGTATACTCCTGCCAAATTAAGAATTTTGTTAATAATTAAGTTAATAATCAGGATTATTAATCTAAAGAAACAAAGGGATTGTTAAAAATGAATATGTGTGAGCGTAGGATTGTACACACATTTCGTGATCAGTTTAAGATGCATAACATGTATTTAATAATATTGCGTTTAATCTTTTACAAATATACCAGTAAAAACTTTGTTATCTTTCCACAAACATGAAGGTATTGCTTTGCAAGATCCTCACATAGGTTGGACAAAAATTGAACACCAGCCATAACACTGTCAGTAGTGCCAGTCGAGCCACCTTGGGCAGCTAGACAACTCAAACTTGATGTGCCGTGTCTCCAATGTGTTTCAACTGTTCTTGAGGGATTACTGTCTCCAGTTCCTTCAAGGATCGTAATGATTGGCAGTTGCAAAACAAATAAATCAATCGCTGACCTTTTAGTATAAAACTGCCACAATACCCCAAAACATTTCACTTGTGTTTGTGTGTGTTTTGTTTTGTTTCCAATTGCTTACAGGATGTAAGTGGTTTACTGAGAAGTTCTAATACTATGCTTATATGAAATTGGTAGAAAAAAGAGCTTAATAAAGTTGATGGAGATTTAGTTTTGATGTACTTTGCTTTTACAGGCACTTTGTGAGAGAGAAGTAATTGCATGAATTGCTGGAGGTCATTGTGCTGTGTTCAGGAATGGGATGTTTTGATGAATGCTGATACTAAAAATTCAATATTAAGAGTTCTTGCTTGTTCATTTCTATAGTATAGTATGGTAACTTGGTCTGTGTCTGAAATAATGTTATAGGGAACAATAGGTATATGTTGTCTTTACAAGAGAATGGCCCAATCTGTTTCTCGGACTGATTGCCAAAATTTGGAGTGACTAATTTCTGTTCCTGAATAAGCAATTGTTATAAGGCTTGATCTATCTGCACTGATCTCTAGTGAGGCACTTTATTACCATGCATATTATTGTTTTAATTTGTTTAGGGAGACATTAGTGTAGCCTTTTAAACCAATTGCATTTCAGCTGAGACAGCTAGGTTTCTGAATGGTGGCGCATTAATACGATGCAATTAGAAAGTATAAGTTGCATGCCATTATGGGCAGTTTCGATACTGTTTAAGTTTATCATTAAATTGATAAAACCTTTCACTTGTTTTCATGTTCATGTTGGACTTGTATTTTATTAGATTTCAGCAACAGCACAACATAAAACATGACCAGCATCATTTATTTCCAATACTGCTGGGACAAATATCTGAATATTCTAACAAATATTTTTTTGGCATGTATTCGGATACAAAAATCAGATGTTTGTGTTTGCTACAAGTGACAAATACCTTGCACTTACTTACATTTCACCAGAATTAAAAAAAAAAAAAAAAAAAAAAAAAAAAAGGAAAGAGCTCAGTGTGACGCAAGATTTATATAAAATAATGTTATATATAAAAAACCAAAAAAAACCAGCAACACAGCAGTTCTTAAGCCCCTATTTAAAAGTTTTAGACAGCAAAAAGTAAACAAACCAGATTATGTACATGCATGCAAAGTGGTCTCTATGAAAAGTCATCTGGGACAAAAACACGTTGTGCTGCTTTAGAGCGACACGAATATTAAGGGTAGGGCTCTACCCATTTCACGGCAGTGAAAACAAACCACACAGACCGTGAAATTCATTCAGCACCGTAAAATCTGGTCTTTTTTGTGTACTTTTACCCTGCACTAAAATCCAATGAAGTTATATGTACCGTTGCAGGTTCCTGATGCAATTGTTAACTTGTTTAAGTTTAAAAATGAAAGCTCATCATGAACTGGACAGGATGTATTGATTGACACATGACAACAGCCAGCTCCACTCACTGATTGGTAGACACTGGCATCCGGGGTGGTTTTAGTATAAACTGTGGATCTCAACTGGTAGTACTGTTAATCTAGTCAAATTAGACCTAAATTTTAAAATGAGTACAAAATAAATCAAAGTGCTACAATCCTTATTGCAGCGCATCATGTAAAATAATTTGGAAGCCAAATATCTACCAAGTAGTAGTAGAAGCAGAAAAATACTTTAAAAGCACTATAGGACAAAAAAATTAATAAAACAAATGTCAGTAATTTCAGAGACATGTTTTTAGATTTTTTTAGCTTCTGGTTATATTGTCAAGCTACAGATCTGTCCCTAGCTCAGTGCTGTCTGTCAGTTTCAACAAACTCCATGGATGCAGAGAGAGAGAGCTGTGTTTAATTATGGACAGGTATTTAAACTGCAGACGGAATGAAGAAAAACAGCATTTTAGAATAGTTTTTGAGTTACTGTTGCATACAGTAACTTTTAAAACCAGAACAGCTGTTTTTTAATAACAAATGCAACAATCATAGAACGATCCTCTGGATTTCAGTTTCATTTTCTTTTAGCATTTCTTCTTTTTTAGTCACATGCTTTTGTTAACTGAAGGGTTTAAGTTTTTATAGTTTGCCGTTTTCATACTTTGTTACACCACTGTTTAATTTAAGATTGAAATAGCTGAAACTGAAATTAAGACTTTTAAAATTTATTTATGACCGTGAAATTTATGACAATGTACTGTGAATTTGGTAGGGCCCTACTTATCGGACAGGAAAAATTCTGAAATGCCTTGCTTAAACAGTACCCAACTTCCTGAAAATGTTGTGCAGTGATTTTTGTGTAGATTGTAGATGTTATATATTTTTTGTTGCAACTTTATTTTAAATATAATAAACAGCCAAAACTGTGAGTTTTTGTCCCCTTCACTTTACAGCACTATTTATGTCCACTTTTGTTTTATTTAAAGTTAATTTTCAGTTTTCGCTTGCTTGTTCAGCTACAAAAAGGCACAAGTAAACCTCATGTTATTACTTTATGAAAACGTGTCTATGGCCACTGTTTACTGGGAAGAAATGGCAATGGCAAGGAATGAAAATAAAGTGTCAATTTCAGGAATAAACAAAACAACGTTTAACTTGAACTGCTATTTGGCATCCTTTGTTTTGTAGTTAATTCACTGGGATAAAGTATGGCCTACACAACTTATTCTTTACTCTTGGGATAATTTTCCATTTTAACATACTGAGGGTCTTGCTGTTAAATAGGCACGCAGAGGGGCCACAGCCACACCCCCTGCCCCAGCTGCTGTGCTGTCTCAGAGCAATATAATTACTTCTTGAAAAATGAATATCCGAATGAATATTTAAATTGAGCAAATATCCGAACGTGAAAATCCTAATTTCCAGTATTCTACCAGGGAAATCTTACGTGTGAATGCAGACTGTTTAATACACGCTTACAGATCACACATGTCATAATTCCTATTAGAACAATGCAGTTTTACGTTTACAGACCAAATAATATGAATCCATTAACAGAGGGTCCAGACGATTGTGTGTAGCATCTTTGTATTCAAACGGTTATTCTTTTACGTGGTGTGTTTAGTATGGTAAAGATTCTGATCAGTTCTCCAAACAAATCACTAATCTGAATCGAGTTTAGTCCCAACTTGTGCAGATTAGCAAAAGGATACTGTACCTGTAAAATAGTTCAGCTGAATGTTAGGCACAACTGAAGTTTGTGTGACGTAACTGTGTTAGTTGGCACAATATGGCCCTGTATTAAATTAATTGAATTTTCAAACGCTGTACTATGCTTATTAAAAGCTTGATGTCATAATTAAAAGTAAAACATTTGTGCATTAGTTTCATCTGATTATCTGACATAAGCTTGTATTACAAGTCCATACTGATATTGTTTGATGGAGGTTTACTTTGTTTTTCTAAACAAATTTGAGTTGTGAACCTGTACAGTACAGGCAGGGATAGCGATCCCTCCATTTACGTACCAACAAATATTGACCACATGGAACCTTGAGAGAGGAAAAAAGAAACTTTAACAGATGTGTTTTTAAAAAGTGACACCATGCAGCAACCCCGGTTACCTTGGTGACGAACTGAATAAATACCAATGATATAAATAGCCAGGGGAAGCTACTCCTGGTTGGAACAGCAAGGTGAAAATTATTTGTTTCATACTTGCATCTGCAGTTATTTATGATTTCTTTTATATGACCGGAGTAGTGCTTTCCTGTGACCTGTTTTGCTATATATTCCTGTCTGCTTGTCTCCGAAGGACTTTACATAAAGTAAGTTTTGCTTACAATCCAGTTGTCATGGAACTTGCTTAAGACATAGTGTAATACTAGGTATTGCTCAAATCAGAATATGGGGAATTTGGAAAAGTAGGTTTTTAAGTTAGTGTGTTTTTCAGGTATAGCGTGCACCTGTGTAAAATGAGCTCTGATACACTCTATCAGAGTTTGTTTTATTACATGCTCCTGTGGATAACGTGCACTGTTTGTGACCCAGGTATCTGTTCTTAACACTACATTCCTCTGCGTGCTTCACATAGCAACAAGCAGTACAGTGGGCTACTACTAGAAGTCTGCCTCGGCCCAAGAAAAAACACGCAGAGTTCAGTCTGCAACGTGCATGGAACACTTTTTTTTTTTTTTTTTTTTTTTTTTAAATGTTTTTAGACCAACAAAATGTGTTGATAGAAATATTTACCTTAAAATTGTGTTTCAAATGAATAGTAAAGCTAAATTTAAGTTCAGCACAACACCTCCATCCATTTGTCATCACTCATCTCTCTCCCTGCGTGGTTTTGGGTATCTGTAAATGTGACTTCTGGTTGAACGTATTTTTTTTTTCCTTTTTTGTGTTTGGTATTACATGAAAAATACATAGTTAAATGAAGAATTTATGCTGTTCATTTTATTGTCACATTTGAAACCAAGTTTAATAGATCAATGTATGCGAGAGGGGATGTATTTCTCTGGTACTATGCTGATGTGCTGCAGAATTCAAAACACAAGCTTGGTATATGGGTTAAAAGATTGTCCTTTTTCATATCGCACAGCTGTTAGACCTTAGAACAGGTCTGCCCTGTGACCGGATTTATTTTTTAGACATGCAAAATAATGTCCCAACAGTCACGTCTACACTGTATCTATGTTTATACTGATATAATCAAACTTTAAAGAAATGAAATGAGCATTGACTTAATGTGAAACAAAGTTAACATAAAATACATCAATTTTGAAAATTATTAGTCTCATCAATTGTTATAAATAACACCCACTATATAGCACTTCTAACATTTCCAAACTTTAAGACTGCAGCAAGGGAGGGAGGAAAGGAATGGGTTGTTCACAGTCCAGTTCTTAGATACTGGCTAGTAGGTCCCACATGAGGTAAAGGCCTTGAGGTGTCATGACTACAAAACAATTTAATGTATTTTTTTTCTTTCACCATTTCACTGATCTGCTTTACATTGCATGTAAAAATAAATACATAATTAGTGGTCTCCTAGGTAATTGCTCTGTAGCTTGAGTGCTCCATAGATCAAGAACAACGGGTTTAATGGAGAAACCAGTGTTGCTCAAGAAAACACAAACACAACAGGATTTGCAGTTTTATTTAGCATACATGGAATTCTTGTATCAAGAAATTAAACGGCAAACTCATGCTTTTTTCACAGCACAATTTACCTTTCAAATTACTGCTGCAGTTGGAGGCAGTTTACACCTTCGGTTAGCAAGGAGACTGATTTACCTTTTAAAAGATACCTTTTAGTTAGGAAATGAGTTGTACGCAAGTGTCTGATTTCCTTCATGTACACCTACCTAAGGTGTGTGCATTCTGAGGCGTCTGAAACTAAACTAATGATACTGGAATGATGAATTATGCACAGTAAGGTGACCAGCGAATGAACAGTCGGGATCGGTTTTGATGATCAGAATGGCGGTTCTTTATTTTAAAGTCTTTTCAGACAATAACATAAAGTAGCCTTGTTCAATATGCAATTTTTTTTCAACCACGATTGAGTTAAATTCTGGACTTGATTGATCGCCTATTCCATTACATGACATCAGAGTGATCAACAAAACAGCAAGAGGGTTTTAGGTGTTTTCAAGGTGAAGATTGCAAGTAATGTGTGCAATGAAAGCTTATTAACCCTCTAGAACTGTTCCATCCATGTGGTGCAGGGTGAGTCATTCAACGTAGGTTCTCATCCTGCTGTGGCAGGTCTTCGCTTGAGATTCCGAAAGGGCGTCGCATTGGCTCTGGCGCTCTCGGATTTGTACACTTATGCCAGATGCTTGATACTCAAAACCTATAGGGTGCTTCTTTGATGCCTGTAATATTAGAATTTCATTACCCCAGTGCTTCTAATTTTTAATCAGTTTTAAGGTAGTAGTACTGATGCACAACTTTTAATTAATGCACAACTGATGCACAACTATCAATATCCACTTCGAGTCCTCTTCTGGTCAACTGGAAAATTATACAAGTGTATCTGACAAATGGATGTTTTATTTCCCTAAATAATATCCTTCTAACACAACCCAAACAACAATTGTAGAACTAACCTAATTCATATTTGGTCTTCATTCTGCATGTGTGCTGTCCTACATAATTCAAGTTTATCGATGGCAAGAAAGGTCAGGCTCTCTTTCAGAGCAGCAGATAATTTAAGATGTTTAACCCTTTGCGGTCATATGTCGAACCAGGTCTAACATAAAGTAAACGGCACGTGTGAAAATAAATTGGACCCGATGCGCCTGACTAGCACTGAATGAATGGACTGCAAATGGTTAACCCTTTGCAGTCCGACATTACAATTTTCCCTTTCCTGTCCAATGTCGGACCCTGTCTGACATCATCAAAAAGACGTAAAGCACAGGTCTCTAGTTGTTTTTTTCTTCAGAAAAAGCAGAGAAAAAGGAGGTATCTGCAACCAGCGCTTATAAATAATGACTTGGATCACATTATTGAGAAGTTTGGTGATTTAAAACGAGTGATCAGGAGAGGATTTGAAAAATATGAAGAGATGTGTGTATAAATATAGCGAACAAGTGGTGGGGCTTGGCTATAGATATAGTACTGAGTATTTTTTTGTGATTCAATACCTTTTGATCCTGTTTAACTCTCTGGGGGGGGGGGGGGGGGGGGGGGGGGAAATTATTTTAAACCGCACGTGTGAAAATAAATTGGACCTGACAAGCGCTGAATAAATGGACCGCTAAGGGTTAAATGTGCTTCAGTGAGGCCAGGGCCAGCGCTCTGGTAGGGAGGCCAAGACTAAAGGTAGTACAACAAGTTAAGCGTTCTTAAGGAAGGTAAATAGTTTTGTGTATATAGTCATGGAAATCAACTTTCTTTTGATACCTACTTGTGATATTTGAGTAGATCATGTTGGTCTTACCATTTCTTTTAATAGGTGACATGGTATCTGTAGTTTGAGACCTTCCAGGTTTTAGTATGAACTCCATTCATTTGCAACAACACATGCTGGTGTACAGATTTCAAGGAGGAAAATCATTTTGGTGATGTAGTTTACTTTACATTTTATGGAATCAAGTCCCCTGGGTTTAGCGCTGCACTACTGGCTGCTGCTAACTGCAAACAAAACGTTTGTTTTGTTAGCAGCACAAAATGTGGAAAATTCAGTTTTTGGTGTTGCTGTGTTTGTAGGCCTATATTTAAAAAAATAAAAATAAAAAAATAGTGTGTTCTACTGTAAATGCAATGTAACCTTGTCTGATCCAAGGGCTTAAAATGAACCCATCTTTTTTGATCAATGGCAGAATTATATTTACTGCACATTTCACTAAGTTAGGGAAATATCATTATGGTAAATACACACAATAGGATCTGACTCCATTTTAAATGCATTGTCAGTTTGTAGCCTGATACTGATAGAATAAGTTGTTCAGTGCCAAGTTTCATTTATTACTGAGGATACAGAGGATTACAATATAATCCAATTCCTTTTCCCAGGTTATGGCCAAACATTTGGAGGTGACTCGTTTGTTCCCCAGTTAACTTGCTCTTATGATATTTAATATTGTTTAGTTGGAAAGTCACTGTAAACAAAGCTATAGAAACTGATATTATAGACTGGCTTTGGAGTCTTACAGTCCAAATTTCTGGTGAATTTACATCATTAAAGTTGTCTGTTGGAAAAGACATTCTTATCTGATGCAAACAATTCCTGATCGATGCAAGGACCTTAGTTCTTTAGGGGATGGATCTGTATTCTTATAGAAGTGCCTGTCTATTCCCATTCTGCTCAGTAGTTTTTGAGGTACAACAGCGTTTCTCGTGCTTAAATGTATGTTTCTGTTGTTTCTTACTGGGTTCCCTTGGGAAGCCACTTCTGCCCTCCTTTCTTTGGCGTGGAGGGGTGAGTGGTGTGTTCCTGCTTGGCTGAAGTGAGGAAAGCTCAAAGCCTATGTAGCCCAAGGTCACTGTGTCCTTTCAGGGCTTGATGAAATAATTTGTCTTCAAAAGAGGAAAACACATTTCTAAAACAATTAAACAGCTTCATAAACATGATCAGTTTTATAACCAACTACTGCACAGTAACATTTAACCACTCAATCATACAATCTTAAGTCTGAAGAATCTTCTTACACCGGTAGACATTTGTTACAACTGAGATATCAACTGTTCCTCAGAAGCTTGATTTTGTTCCTGCAGTCAGATATAAACCGTGTCAGTAGCAGTCATTGTATTGTTGCTATTCATTTTAAATGCAGCTTCTTTCAGCAACAATATGCTAGTCTCACTGCTGTTGAATGGGCCTAATGGTTGAAACTGTGTAATGCAATGGATAGCCATTACCTTTGGTACAAGATAAAAGGATTGTTTGAAATGTAATGTTGGGAATATAATTTCTATACTTCTATACGTTAAAATGTTTATCTATTGGACTAATTTAGTTATATTAATGTTACTGTATTGAAAGTGATTTTTAATATGTTCCTTTTAATTAGGCAATAAAGTTATCTTTGCAACAATTCACTGTTTCTGTGTTTTAATTAGGATTGGGCCACAGTATCCGCGTTCTCCACAGCAGTGTGCTGTTGTATCTTTTACAAATGCAATGTAGTAAAAGCTACAGTTCTGTATCTCGTTTTTGTACACTTGTTTAAAAGGCACAGCAGATAGGTTGGAGTAATTACTAATCCTTTGTTTTTGGTGACTTGATTTACGTATTGTTCTAAAATATTGGTACATTTGTTAACGGTGATAATTGTTTCTGACAGTTTTATATAAAGCTGTAAAAAAAATTGTCCTGGCTAGTCAAAGTACTTGCTAACATTAATTACTGTTGAGCAGCTCTTTCTAGCCTGATATCCTGAAAAAAACCAAAACTGTTTTTAACCTTTGTAGCTAAAAATAATATTCCATAAATACCTGTCATGCACTTGTATTCACTATACAGTAGGTGACAAATGTGCAGTTTTGAATACGCATGTTACAGGAAACCTTTACATTTTTAAACATGTCAGCTGGTACTACACTAGGAAGTTAGTTACTGCTTTACTTCCTGGTCATGTAGTGAATGGCGGTGAACATTTGTTAGCTACAATTACTTTGAGTCAGAAACTGTTGTGAAACAGAAGGGCTAGTCTTATTTAAAGGAACATATGTTTACTTAAAGCAATTAAAATATCAAAGGCGTTGACAGATTGTTTAAAAAAAAAAAAAAAAAAAAATCATTTTTTCTTGCTGAGTTTCCTTTCATCACTGCGGTGCAAATAAAACAGCCCTTTCACACTGGTTTGTATGGAAAATGTGGCTAGATGTGTATGGCTTTACTCTTCATTGTAATAATGCCTTCCTCAGAGAGTTAAATGGAAATGGGTAATGTAAGAACAGTATTGCCCGTCTGTAGTGAAAACTGTCTGGCAAGTTTTTGGACATGCTTGGTTTTCTGGGTCAAAATGAAGTGCTGTTGCTGTGTAGATTTCAGTGTGTGTGCATGCGAAAGTTATTCAATCAGCCAGAAAGAGTGCAGTGCTACTTCTTCTAAAGACATATTATGGAAAAGCTGGCAACCTTTTACCCTTGCATACATGAAAACGAGTGGCATCCTCATATGAGGCTATTTTGCATTTGCGTCCTCCATATGTCCCTGTATAAAGACCAGAAGTTATTTATAATTGGGGCTAGATCTTTTAGGTTTTTTTATTTGACGAGAGCCCAACCTACTTTTATAAATCCTTCACCTTTTTAGAGAAAGGTATTTGTTTTCAGCCAGCTCACATTCTTCATTGAATCACCTGAAACCTGTAAATAGTGCAATGATTTTCAGAGGATTTGATGATTTTAATTTGATAACATTCCATTTATTCTTCTTTCAGATCCACTTCGTTAAATACTAGTGCAGGGACAAATATCTGAATATTCAAACAATGTATTCTGATACAAAAATCAGATGTTTGTATTTGAAATGACAAAAATACCTTGCACGTATTTACCACTTCACCAGAATTTGCACAACCAGTTTCAAAAATGGCAAGTGAAAAAGAGCTCTGTGTGATATGTGAGATTCAATATCTGTAAATAAACACATAATCAACACAGAAGCTCTTGAGCCTCATTTAAAAGTTTTACAGAGCAAAAAGTAAACAAACCAGATTATGCATGCTCACGTATAGTGATCTCTATGGAAAGCAATCTGGGATAAAAATACGTTGTGCTGCTTTAGAGTGAGCCAGAATCTCATGGGACAGAATAAAGGCAATGAAGATATGGCATTGGCAAGGAATGAAAAAAGTAATAAAATGCATTGTCAACTTTATGTACCGTATTTTGGGAATAAACAAGACCACGTAAACGTGAACTGCTATTTGGCATCCTTTTATTTTATAGTTAATTCATTAGGGTAAAGTAAGTACACAATTTATTCTTTACTCCTGGGATGTTTTTCTATTTTAACGTTTTATATATTGGAAGGTCTTGCTGTAAAATAAAGGCAAACACGGGCCACGGCCACGACCCCTGCCGCTACTGCAATGCTGTCTCTGCCTGCGTTCAGAGCAATGTAATTGCTTTTACTACTTTTTGAAAAACGAACAAATATTTAAATTGAGTGAATATCCAAACATGAAAATCCTGTGTTCATCCTAGCACTGTGAAATAACGAGGTGGCAGAAGTAGGCCTAAACAATACCGACTGCTGCAAGTTGTCTGTCAGTCATATATTATGGCATGTCAAAGACTTGTACTGAAATAGTCATGTAGTCTTTGTTTTGACATTAAATGTTAGCCCTATTAAGGCAGTTATTACATTAGTCATTACAGTCGTGGCTCCCATTTCCCCCATAATATAATTTGATTCGCAAATGCTTGGTTTTATTGTTTTACATTACTGTATTTAAACTCATTGTCAAGGAAATCATGGTTAAGTTCATTTTAATAGAAGCAGTTTTCAGGTATTTAATTCTGTTGTCTGCATGACATGCTGTGGGGATTGGGTTGTTAACACCGATTCCGGAACATTCTTAACCAGATCTGCTTCAAAGTTTGTAGATAAGGCACAGGCCACAAACTGTTAATTCTTTAAAGCTTGCCTTCCAAAATGCTATTTGATTGTCTGGCCTCCTAAAGTGTCATAAAACTTACCAAGGGAAGCTATAGTGATGATGCAGTTGTACCATTATTGTGTTAAAAATTAGTTAAAAGAATCATTTTTAATTGCATAACTTGCAGACACAAGTTTAATAGTTATTTTAAGTAAGTTTCCCAATAATCCTGAAGGGTTTATTGTGTTTTAAATTAATATTATAAACTAACTACTTTTGAATATTATACTTTGATTGTATTCATATGCTTCTTTAATGAATGTAACTAAAGTTATATTGAATAGGAGGTTTACATGATAAATGTAAAATCCTTTAATGAAATAGGTGGATACATTCCATTTCTAACACACCCTTTTTGTGTGAAGCGCAACCTGTCTATCAAATAGTGTGAACCCATAGAAGGACCAACAAGGATTTGTTTACAGTACAAGGGTTTTTGCTATCTGGGATCTCTGGTTTATGGCTGGATTCACTTTTTCTTCAAAACATCTTGTCGCTCTGAAGTTATTAAACCTCTGAAGTTCTTCAGTGAAGACACAATGATTTAATCTTCATAATTGTCCCGGAGAAGATGGGCTTCTTGAACGACGAAAGCTTTTGCCTACAGCCTTCACAGAGATACTACGCAGTTGCATAACTAACTTCTACAGAGAGGACAACCGTGTTAAGAATACTTTTTGTTTTAAACATCACAGAATAAGTATCAAACTTATATTGTGTGTTTACAAGTAACTGAACTGAAGCCATAAGAACATAAGAAAGTTTACAAACGAGAGGAGGCCATTCGGCCCATCTTGCTCGTTTGGTTGTTAGTAGCTTATTGATCCCAGAATCTCATCAAGCAGCTTCTTGAAGGATCCCATGGTGTCAGCTTCAACAACATTACTGGGGAGTTGATTCCAGACCCTCACGATTCTCCGTGTAAAAAAAGTGCCTCCTATTTTCTGTTCTGAATGCCCCTTTTTCTAATCTCCATTTGTGACCCCTGGTTCTTGTTTCTTTTTTCTGGTCGACATTGTCAATACCTTTTAGAATTTTGAATGCTTGAATTAGGTTGCTGCGTAGTCGTCTTTGTTCAAGACTGAATAGATTCAATTCTTTTAGCCTGTCTGCATATGACATGCCTTTTAAACCTGGAATAATTCTGGTTGCTCTTCTCTGCACTCTTTCTAGAGCAGCGATATCCTTTTTTATAGCGAGGTGACCAGAACAGAACACAGTAGTCAAGATGAGGTCTAATGCATTGTACAGTTTTAACATTACTTCCCTTGATTTAAATTCAGCACTTTTCACAGTGTATCCGAGCATCTTGTTGGCCTGTTTTATAGCTTTCCCACACTGTCTAGATGAAGACATTGTCAACAAAAACTCCTAGGTCTTTTTCATAGATTCCTTCTCCAATTGCAATATCTCCCATGATATTTATAATGTACATTTTTATTTCCTGCGTGCAGTACCTTACACTTTTCTCTATTAAATGTAATTTACCATGTGTCTGCCCAGTTCTGAATCTTGTCTAGATCATTTTGAATGACCTCTGCTGCTGCAGCAGTGTTTGCCACTCCTCCTGTTTGTGTCATCTGCAAATTTAACAAGTTTGCTTACTATACCAGAATCTAAGTCATTAATATAGATTATGAATAGCAGAGGACCTAATACTGATCCCTATGCTACTCCACTGGTTACCACACTCCATTCTGAGGTTTCTCCTTTAATCAATACTTTCTGATTTCTACATGTTAACCACTCCCTAATCCATGTACATGTGTTTCCTTGAATCCCTACTGCGTTCAGTTTGAGAATTAATCTTTAATGTGGGACTTTGTCAAAAGCTTTCTGGAAATCTAAATAAACCATGTCATATGCTTTGCAATTATCCATTATCAATGTTGCATCCTCAAAAAAATCAAGCAGGTAAGTTAGCCACGACCTCCCTTTCCTAAAACCATGTTGACTGTCTCCCAGGATACTGTTACCATATAGGTAATTTTCCATTTTGGATCTTATTATAGTTTCCATAAGTTTGCATATAATAGAAGTCAGGCTTATTGGTCTGTAATTACCTGGTTCAGTTTTGTTTCCCTGATATTGATGTCGTCACAATATGTAAAGTGTGTCTATTCAACTAGATGCTGAACATTGTACGTGTGTACTTAGCCATGTGGAAGCTGGCGCATGTATATGTAATGCGTGACTCAACCAAACAGTGCATGATGAACTATTAAGACTGCTTCACTAATGCAGAACTCTGTGACCAGAGAGCACATCAAGGATTCAATATGAACATTTAACAATGCATTACTTTTCCTTGAATGTTTTTATTTTGTCTCTTCTTTGTACATATACTTTTAACGGTGAAGCCTAACCTTTATTCTTCTTCCTTTTGAGACTATGAGTACATGTAATAATAATTTTGTTTGTTAGGTTTATTTTTGTTTTATAACAAATACAGTTATGATTGATTTTAAATAACTGAACATACATAATATTAATTGTCAATCTCTTTTCATCATGAATCTAGGGATAATTAAGCCAGACTCGCTAGTTCTTACTGAGGTATTGTATTTATTATGGTTAATCACATTATGAGCTATAGTGGGTATTTTCTTTAATGGTAAGTGGCGAGGACACAGTTGTGACATAAACCCTAGATATACAACGTAAATATGCATGACATCATGTAAGTTGAAACTGGGACATACAGTACTTATAAAGCTCCCGTGCTTGCACTGTATTTTTTTCTAAAAGTAAACACAAACCGTCTGTTAATGTTACAAAACAAGTACAAAACAATACAATTGTGTATAAACATTCTTGGATTATTTAGTTTGCAGCATTTATTATAAAAAATGTATACAATTTAAATGAATGGTGTAAACTTCAAAATGGTGGAATAGCAGTCTCTTTTACACTGTATGTATTGTAACGACCCTGGATTTTATACTGTAACACGACTGGTTTACGGACCCTGTGTGTGTAAGTAGGGAAGCAGTAAGCTTGCCTCAGCCTGGATTGATTGACGTCCGTGTAGGCGGGGACATGAAAGCCCACATCAACGCGGACAGAGCTGACAGTTGAGTCAGACAAGCTGCTGTGTGAATGTGCAGGACTTTGTTGTGTTTGGTGTGGCGCAGGCTGACGGGCCAGGAATAATCGTCTCAATAAACAGTGGATTCTATTACCTGCCAACTGTGTCTCCTTCCTTCATTTTCAACAGTATGCAACAATACTAATTGGGCCTTTCGTAAGTCATTTTGGGAACAAAAATGCCAATATTCGTTTAAGGCGAAACACACATAGCGCGGTCTTCAATTGTAGACCTTGAAAACCAGGGTATAACGGGGTAGACTGTAATTCTAATACTGGTTTTTTATATATATATATATATATATATATATATATATATATATATATATATATATATATATATGTGTGTGTGTGTGTGTGTGTGTGTGTATATATGTATATATATATATATATATACTTTTTTTTTCTAATGACTGTAGCTAGATATCTAGAGAAAGAAATGCATCAGTCTAAATCTCCCTACTACTAGCCGATCATATTAAACGTGTTTTAAAAAATGTGCTCCCCTCCTATTAAGTCTGATATGAATTGTTGATGCATTTTTAAGAAACGTAATGAAAGTAGGACTTCACTTCCCACTTTCCTAGAGCTCTGTTTTCTGGCATGGCGAGCAGAGCATGCATAGTTTGCAAGATTGAAAAAGCAAGTTTAGTTTGGGGAGCTCAGTAGAAAAATCTATGCAGTCTTTAAGTGAGACCAAAACACGTATTGTGATTTATGAATTTTAAAAACTTGATAAGCTCTCTACTTCTGGAGCATTTGGTCTTTGTTTTAATATCAAGGGCAGTGGGGGCTGCCTGGTTAAGTAGAATGGTTAGTGGTCGTTTTCGTCTTTGTGGATTCTTTTGCTGTGCCTTTTGTTCGTTCTTTCAAAAAAAGTTCTGTTTGTGGCTATTTGTGTTTTGTTTCTTATTTAAAAATAAATAAATAAATAAAAATAAAATCATCAACTTGAACACATGAATCACTTGTGCACCATAACATTAAGAATGCGTACTTTATTAGCACCCCCAAAATTTTCTTCTGGGAGTTTTTTTTAGTTGAGAGTCCTGGACACTCAATGGGGAAAAATGTTTCGGAGAGCTCTGGATTGAATTGTTGGTGTTGCTCTGCTCATATTGTAAAAGGTTCCTATATTTTCTGTAGAATTATGCATATGTGTGTTTTTGTGGTGAAATTTGTGTATCCACTTAAGCTAGCCTTTTGTGAGTGTCCCCTCCCCCTCCTATAGCTGCCATATATTATACAAGAGATCAAGTGGCTAATATCTTCATAATTGCACTTTGGACACAACATGCTGTTTTTTTTTTTTTTGTAAATTTCCCATCCTTTTGAAACAAATTGGCATTTAGTTTATGCTAAACCAAAGGCATTAAGAAAGGCACACACTTATTGGTGAGTGTGTTTTAGAAGTAGCATTATGTAAACAGTTTTTTTTCATAGGAGGAAAATTAAGCCTTGGTGAATGTTACTGTCAAGCTTTTATGGTGGACCTTATTTAAATAAGGTCATGTGATCTGAGAGTGTGTTCTTGTACTGCTCAGATGTTGCTGATTTCTCTTTGTGATTGGCACTCCTGAGATCTAAGGTTGTGATTTCTGGTCCCTTGGCTATTTTGTTTATTTTAATTTTTGTATTTATCACAACAAAACTAAATCATAGGAAATGCTATTCTACATTGGATTAGTTTTTATTATCCTTGTGTCCATCTTGTGATAGATATGTTTTTAGTTTTTTCAGTTAATCCATTAATGCAACACAGCGGCTCTGCATTTTGTATGTTACATGCGAGAATTAAATTTCTGAGTTTAGTTAAACAGAGTAGACTATATGCTATTTTAAATTGAACAAAAACAGTCCCATGGATTAGTGAGAAAAGCCAATGCTTGGCTTCAGCGCTGGGAGCCATGTCCTCGCAAACTCAAATGTCGGCTGCTGATTGACAAAAATAAATAAATAATAATAAAAAAAATTCTGAATAAATAAATAGTTATTAAGTTAGTGTTGTTTCTTTCTATGACCAATAATTGGCTTTATATATGAATCCTAAGCAAAATTACACAATCTCCTACACTTTGGCCTTGACTTAAGTTTAGTGGCCTTGGTGCCCTCTACAAACGTATTAGCTGAAGGCCATTTTGGCCTTGTCCTTTTTGTTGCCAATTTTAGAACCCTGTCAGATTTGAAAATGTTGAACAATCTTGGAACAAATTGTGTTTTCAAAATAAAATTTACAGCTACAGTAGCCACTTGTTATAAATACCAAGTACACAGGTTAAAAAATCCAAATTCCTTTTTTCTGTAGTTTTTTTTCACCTTGTGCTCCTTTCTGTATTGGAGGGCACACATTGTAGTACAGGATAACCATTGTGCTCTCCTGGAGGGGAAAGGGAGTGACCTTGCAGTGTTGTGTGAATCAACCTTCAGGATGGTGCAATTGCAATGCATGGCTCATGCCATTCTTCTGTCACATTGTCAGTGGAGGTTGATATTGGCATTTAATTTAGTTGTACTGTGTTGATTTAATAGCTTTTGTTTTGTTTTTGGCATCTAAACACAGATTGATTTTACTGTTGCTGAATATTAAATAGGTTGATTATTATGTTTACAGAGAGGCAGGAGACAGGGTTCAGTAAAATTACTGTAAAGTGTGTCCTGATATTTAAACTATAGTCTGACAAACAATAAGTGACCTTTGGTATATTTGCCACATGAAATAAGAATATAGTTAATGTGAGGTTACTTGGGATTATATTAATTAATAGTTGGGAATACGTTAATACTTCTGCAAGAAAGCTTGACTGCCACGAAGAGAAGTTAAACATAATATAAAATTAGAAAAAACTTTTACAATGCTATAACATACTGTGTTTTGTACACTTAGTGTAAAAAAGGCAATTTTTACATAGAAAACGCAG
Source organism: Polyodon spathula (assembly GCF_017654505.1). Lineage (NCBI taxonomy): Eukaryota > Metazoa > Chordata > Actinopteri > Acipenseriformes > Polyodontidae > Polyodon > Polyodon spathula. Next base: position 33,408,060 of record NC_054534.1, read on the forward strand.
GTTGTTTTTTAAAAAAAAAAAAAGGTTATGCAATGTCATAACTCTGCTGCCTGACTATTGACTCGGGTATATGATTGTATAGTTTGGCCGTCATCATCATCATCGCTTGAAACCGATTCCATTGCCCTCCGAGAAGGAATGTTTTACTCTACTTGCATACATTATGAATTGTGGAAATTGCCACTATTTTAGTGGAACAAAATAAACGTTTTGAATACTATTCACTGGAACAAACGAGCATTGGAAAAACCTAGTGTTTTATTTTTGTTTTCTTTTTTTAATAACTATTTTAGGTGGCTCATCTTGCAAAGTAGACGGCAGTTTAGCCGGCTGGAAATGAGAAGGCTGCATGCCAGTCTCTCTTGTTTGCATTCACAGTGGAAATGCTGTGAATTTGAGACAACATAGTTCTTACCAGAGGGTGGTACAAGAGTACAGTAGGTTGCTGTGATAGTAAGTAGTAGATACACAGTGAGTGCTATGAATTCAAACATAGAACAGTTTCTGCAGCTATAACAAAGTGACCTTGCTGTACGTGTGTTGTCTGCTGTGGCGTCCACCTCTCCCTTCTTTATGGCTAATAAAACAACCGTCATTGGTACGTTTTCTTTTGAAATACACAATTTAAGATACACGTTTCATACTTCAAATCGCCCTTCACAGGAGCATATAAGAATAATTCTATAATTCTGTGTTTTTTTTGGTAGGGAATGAACTTGTTCAGTAACAAGACAGCAAAGAAGATACTGTTGAAAAAGAGGAAGTAGTTATGCTAAAAATAGATTCCTAAAAAAACTAAAAAGTTCCTTTTAAACGTAGTGAAGAACTCTGAAACAGACAGAAAGAGGCAAAGCCTGGTTTAAAAGGCATGTCCTATGCAGCCAGGCTAAAAGAATTGAATCTATTCAGTCTTGAACAAAGAAGACTATGCAGCGACCTGTACATTATAAATATCATATGGGAGATACTGAAATTGGAGAAGGAATCTATGAAAAAGACCTAGGAGTTTTTGTTGACTCAGAAATGTCTTCATCTAGACAATGTGGGGAAGCTATAAAAAAGGCTAACAAGATGCTCAGATACATTGTGAAAAGTGTTGAATTAAAATAAAGGGAAGTAATGTTAAAACTGTACAATGCACTAGTAAGACCTCATCTTGAATATTGTGTTCAGTTCTGGTCACCTCGCTATAAAAAAGATATTGCTGCTCTAGAAAGAGTGCAAAGAAGAGCAACCAGAATTATTCCAGGCTTAAAAGGCATGTCATATGTAGACAGGCTAAAAGAATTGAATCTGTTCAGTCTTGAACAAAGAAGACTATGCGGCGACCTGATTCAAGCATTCAGAATTCTAAAAGGTATTGACAATGTCGACCCAGGGGACTTTTTTGACCTGAAAAAAGAAACAAGGACCAGGGGTCACAAATGGAGATTAGACAAAGGGGCATTCAGAACAGAAAATAGGAGGCACTTTTTTACATAGAGAATTGAGGGTCTGGAACCAACTCCCCAGTAATGTTATTGAAGCTGACACCCGGGGATCCTACAAGAAGCTGCTTGATGAAATTCTGGGATCGATTATCTAGTAACAACCAAACGAGCAAGATGGGCCAAATGGCCTCCTCTTGTTTTGTAAACTTTCTTATGATGTTCTCATGTGTAATAACCAAGTTTGGCTGATTTTAAATCCCATGGATTTTTAAATTGCTGATTTTAAATCATGATTTAATCACTAGATTTTTTTTTTCAAATCATTGATTTAAATCATTTTCATTTACTACCTATTTTATATAGTTTCTCAAGGAAAAGACAGGTATGTTTTAAAAATCTTTTATTAACACAAACATCTTAAACTCTTAATGTCTATAAACTAAAACTCTTAGGGCTGTATTCTAATCGCAGGGCAAGTGCGGACGGTGCTTGCCTCTGATCTGGTGTGTAAATGGAGTGAAGATAAAAAAAAAAAAAAAAAAAAACTGCACTTAAATGGTGTTCTGAAGACATGTCTTGCCCTGTTATAGAGCGCCTGCCCCATCATTAACATATTCGCCAAAGCGATTCTGATGACAGTGCAGTGTGGTCCCAAGTAGACAATTGAACACTGTGTTAAGACCCGCTGAAACAAGGTTTTATATAGTGGTGCAATCAGGAACTGAACACTATAAAAAGCAAAGTAGTCCTAAGTAACAACTGTGTGTGTTTGGACTGACACAGAGAGGAAATCAAAGAAAGAAAAGTAAGAGAAAAGAATGACTGGAATGAGTGAGGGGTATTTTTCTCTGGCGTACTCCTTTGCTAAATTCTTGTAGTTCACATTTATGTGATGCCACAATAATTATGTATTCATTTAAGATTTTGTTTTTCATTTCCATTCCGATATCCTTAAATCTTTCTTTCTTTCAAATTGCTATGTTTGTGGATATTGGAACAGGAGTCGCTGTGTGAATGTTGATCCAGACTTGCCCTACTGTAACCAAGAATTGTGGACCTTCACAAAATAATTAAATACACCATGCTCTATTGGAATGTTTGTAGCATTATTTTTTTATTAGATTTTTTAAACCCATGATTTGCCACTGATCCAACTGACCGCAGCAACAGTGGGGTTACTAAAATAAAAAAAAAAAAACATTATTATATCAGATTTAAGCCCTAACTTTGAGATTTAGTTATGATTTTAGATAACATCAACCAAGCTCTCTGATTTTGTTATGGTGTTAGTCTCACATTTCAACAATTTCTAAAGTTGGAAATTCAACACGTTGAAATTGATTTTTCCAGTGATATGGTGCATTACAGATCCACTCTGCAGATACATGTTTGTGTCTGGGTGGTTCACAAGCGTGTTTGTCTTTTTCAAGTAATTAAACTATATTACCTTGTAGGATGCTTTGTGGTGATCTTGGCTAATTCTGTGGGATTGATTTTTAACAGGAACAAAGCAGTGGTGCATAAGTAAATGAAAGAGATTCCCTAAGCATACTCTTAAGTGTCACTGTAGAGTGCCTCCTGTGGTGAAACTGAACACAATAAGATTGTCCCTAAGTGTGTGTACTGCTGTGCTGCAATCTTGTCAACACCACATATTTAGCAATAGCGACAAAGAACACATGATAGTAGCACATGGTATTAAAAGGTATATGAATGCTGATGCTGAGAGCAGGAAAATATTGTGAGGGTTAAGCAATCATTCGGAGCAAATGACATAAAATGTAGCTGTGAGCCGGCAGAAAGGAACATGTAAATTCCTCAAGGGGTTTGGTTTTTATGTTGGAAACTGTATTCAACTGTCTTTTGACGACACATAAAAAAGAATGCCAAATGCATTCTTTCCATTTCTTGCCACTTTTCATTGGATCAATAGTGGGCATGGGGAAACAATGGACTGTTGAATTCTGAAATGTCAAAGTTTGCTGTATATGTGTGGTTGACTAGGCATGTGAATATTAAAAAAAAAAAAAAAAAAAAAAAAACTTAAATTTTGTGCAATTAAATATTTCCATGCTTTTATATTGCCCTATATTTAAAGCAGCACCTTTTTGTTTCCATGACATGGTACATATAACAAAAAAATGTAATAAAAGCTGTGAAAATCTACTTGGCTTTCATCTGCGGACTGGATGATTTTCTTGTACTCTGGTGAAAAGCTCATCTGGTGTCGGAATTTTAGCAAATAGAACAGTGGTGCATTCCCTACAGTCATATAAAACCCAATGCATCTAGAAAATATTCACTGTAGAAATGTTGGAAGCTTGTGGACTCTTATATTTTTACTTATTTTTATTTTTAAATTGATGGTTAGAGAGGACCTCTGTTTGCATCCAAGTGAACAAGCTGGGATTTTAAGACTGTTCTCCAGGTGAGAGGGAATGCTAAATCTGTTTTAAAGGTCAGTTCAATGTCTTGCTGCCTGCTTTCTATCATCCTTGGTTTGATTTAGGTAAACTTTAACTGGGGTGAGATCAAATGAGACTATTTTCCATGTAAAATTGGCATTTGAGGAGTTTCAAAGTTAGTTTAAAAAAAACATTCTCATTGTTGGCATTTGTCAACAAGGATGCAACTGTAAGCCATGCTCTAGTTGAGGGAAAACTGGAACTCTCTTCTAATGCTATAAATTGGTTTTTCATGAAGTTTGTGCAAGCTGTCAATGGACCAATGTTGTAAACTTCACAATTTTATGTGCAGAGACAAGAGGAAAGGCGCACGGTCCAAAGTGTGAGAACCACCGCTCTTGATGCAAAACCTAAAGGAAGGACAGTGTACAGTTTTGGAGAAGCATCAAACCCCAATTCTGCAGCTCTGTGTTTAACAGTATCTGTTAACATTGTAGATGCAGAACAATCCTTCTACTGTTAATGTGATGACAGACATCACATCAAAAGTGAACTTTGAGTGTACAAAACCACAGCTCTGTTTAAATAGATGTTAATGAATATTCTCAATTTACAACCAGAACATTTATTTTAAATAGTATTTTAGCGTTCAGATTAGGGGTGTCCTGATTTACACAGTGAACCTGTGATATTTTTCTTGACGATTATGGTTATCGATAGTGACCCCTGTATCGATTTTAAATTGTTTTGGTAAGTAAAATTTATATTTTGTAAGTAAAATTTGATCTGCTAACAAACATGAGCATGCATTCATTTGTGTCTACACTGATAATTAGATAATATTATTTATTAGCGTGTACTCTAGCAGCCTCGCCTACCATTCACTGTATTAAAGGTGTTTTTGTCAAGTCTGCTGGCAGCAGAGTGAAACAGAAGCTGAGCGTAGGCGGGTTATTAATGGTGATAATCTAATCAGGGTGATGGCGAAATTTGACCTGCTCTGGCCGATTTAAAATCCAGTGTGGACTCGCCTCGTTCTTGATGGGGACATTGTTAATAAGCCTGATAAGCGAAGTCTTCAGCCTAGCCTTAAATAGCAATGGCCTCTGCACTCCTTCATTTATGCTGGGAAGGTGGTCCAAGCTCTGCAGATACATGTTTGTGTCAGGGTGGTTCACAAGTATGTTTCTGTCTTTTTTTTATATCAAAGTATCAAAAATATATTGCCATATGCTTGCAGAATATTTTCATTTGTTATCCATGAGCTACATAGATTAAACATTCAGCAGCATAAACAAGTAAGTACAAACCAAGTGCTGTAGTATCACTTTAGTGTCATAACAAGCTCTTGTATTTTAAGCAGTTGATCATGGTAGCAACTAACTTGCTTCTAAAGTGGCGACCATTTTTTTTGGCCTAGGAGCCATTGGAGCCCAGCTGGTCATTGAGGACTCTTGTTCTAAACACCTGGAACAGTGAACCACTGTGATCAGATGCATCTCCATTCATTTATCTCTGTCTGTATTCTGTTTAGTATCAGGAATATATATATATGACCTGTTGTGAAGCTGCCCATCCCATTTGATATCTTGGAAATCATTTTAATAAAAGTATGATAGTCGCCAACGCTTCGAACGGGCGAGTTTGTGTTAACATGTTCACCTGCAGTAAGCAATAGCCGGTATAATGTGGAAAGGGGGGAGGTTTTGCTGGTAGCTTCCTCCATTTTGGAACTTTCATGCCACTTTTTCAGATGCTCCTGTACTTCTGTACCTGCTTCCATAGAATATGATCCTGAATTAAATAGTTACACATCAATTTGCTTTATCATTTTACACCAACCAACTCCTGGAACCTTCTTTTCTGAAGCAATGCTGCAAAATCCTGATCACTAATGTACAGTCAAACAGCGAAGGAAAGAAATATTAAAATGTACATGCTTTCCTTATTTTTAAACTTAAAAAAAATATTGTTTCTAATGATGGTGATTTAAAAAAACCAAAAAAAAAAAACCTTTTAATTGCACAAATAGAAATACATTTAAGTGAACAAGCGTGTAGAACAAATTAAATCAGTGGCTATTACAGAAAGAGTATAATATACACTGTACATAAATACCTCAAAATAATTTGGTATTCTGTCATGGCTGCAAACTATTTCAAGGTCTAAAGTGTGGCAGTTGGCAATATTTCCATGAATATAATTGTATTCTTCTTTTCTGCTACTATAAATGGAAAGCAAATTATTTGAGCGTAATATATTCCTTAAAGAACTGTACTGTTTTCATTAACTGGAGGCTGAGGCTGGGGTGGGGGTGTATGGCGGGGTGTGTATGGTACTTTGCACATGGTCTGAACTTTAAAATGAACACACTAGTGCAACAGAAAGTGTAATTGCAGGAAGTTGGCAGGTTTCTGTTGACAAGTGAAGCACTTTAAGTTTATATTTCAAAAAAGAGAGAGAGAACTTGGCCAGCACTGTAGTTGTAATCCTTTTAAATATTAGATTTTTCCTGAAGCGTTTAAAAGGACTACCACTTTCCAAAGAAAGTATTCCAAGGGAACGCCAACACATGAGTATAAAAGCGTGTTTAAATTACTGAGTGCCACTTTGTTAAAGGTTTGTATTTTGTAACAGACCAGGGTACTTCAGGAAAAGAAAGGGACATTGTTTTTAATTAGAAGAATATATTCAAGTCCAGATGGAACAGGACTTGCACTGTCAAGAAGTCCATCCTGTAAACCCATCCTGTTTATTTGACTGTAATTATATGTAGATAGAGATATTAATGAGTTAGACTTGGGAAGGGTTCCGGTCTAACTCTTTGATATTAATTGAAATATTAATGTTTTGAGCCAACAAGTTATTTTTGATAACAATTTAACTGACGCTAGCGTGTCTGCAGTAACTGGTGTGGACATCAGGACTGTTAAGTGAGCCTTATCAAAGAATGATTTGTGTGGACACAAGGGCCAGCAACCTGTTGGTTTTTGCTATGGACTGGAAGTCAAGAGATTTGTCTCAAATATTCAGCCGTGGTCCCTACAACTATGGGAAGGTGTGGTAATCAAACTTAGGCTTATTTGATTTTTTGAACAGTTGATCATCTGAAACGGTGCACTGATAGTTTTCCCCTTTCTCCTGTTTTGCAGGTGTCAGCTGCGATGCATGTTTAAAAGGAAACTTCCGAGGTCGCAGATACAAGTGTTTAATTTGTTACGACTACGACCTGTGCGCATCTTGTTATGAAAGTGGAGCCACCACAACAAGACACACAACGGAGCATCCAATGCAGTGTATATTAACAAGGGTAGATTTTGGTAAGTATCCTGATGTTTAAAAAGTAATCAATCGGCGGTGATCCGAGCCGTGTTCAGGGTGGGACTTTCGCAGACTACCTGCCCCTTTGTTAAAGTCTGGTTCCAGATGATGTAAGGATACTGTTATATCATGGTGGTCACGGCTTTAACGGAACTCGTGAATGTTTGCCATTTGTTTTCACTCCGCTTGAAAATAGGAAGTGAGCAGTACATGTTTTTTGAGTTGGCAGCAGTGCGAAGTTAAATCGGTTAGCTAGCACCAAATAAAGGGGAATACTTGCACAGAACTACAAAAAGTGGCGGTATTAAGTTCTAAGCAACTAGCAGAGCAAGCTTTTAAAGGAGAAACACACTTTTCAAATTAAACTAAGCCTTTTGTGCAGAAAATATACCTCTGCAAAACCTAAAGGGAGGACATTGTACGGTTTTGGTGAAACATGAAACCTTGATTTGCAGTTTCTGCAGTCGTTCCCCTGCGGTGCTTAACAGTACCTGTCAACAGTCTAGATGCAGAACGATCCTTCTAATCTTTTAACAATGTGCTCAGGGATGACAGACATTACATCAAAAGTGAACTTGTAATGTACATCTTGTAATATCAAAACTACAGATGTTTTTTAACTAGGCATTCACGAAAAGGATTTTGTTATAAAATTCTCAATTTATAACCGGAACATTTTTATTTAAGAACTAAATTTCGGTATTGAGGTGGTTTTTTTTTACATCGGACAAGGAATACATGTTTAAATTAAAAGCTAAGCATATTCTTGTTACTGTTGCTTTGAAAAGTTATTGTGTGCATTAGCACAAGTATATTGCATTAATGTATTTTAAGTTCAAATTTGTGTAGCTGTGATAATTCCGTGAAATTGTATATTTTAGCTGTGACACTTTTACATATTTGTACTGTGACAATTATATCCTTAGTAATGCTCCCTTCTAAAATCCTTTTTTTTTTTTTTTTTTTTTTTTAAAGCCCTGTTAAAGTGTTGCTAGCTCTTTGGCACCATCTACTTGGTGAAACCCCATTCTCTATCCCCCATTATAGAGAACAACTGAGGAACAAGTAGAGCCAAAGATGAAGGTTCACCTAGTGGACTGAATGTTAGATGTTACAATTTACTGTACATGACTGACATGTACTGTCAACTGATAAGTCCCCTTCCTTTTATAAGACTCTATACTGTGTAACCAGTCTTGGTTATAGAGGGGGAACACTGCATTTATAACTTGCATACTCATGTCACATTTGCATTTTCACACGTCCATTATCTTATGAACCTGCTGTTACCATAATTAAATTGCAGTTCCAAAACAGTTGTCTGACATCAATGAAATAAATAAGTATAATCACTTTTATTTCAATGTATTTGTGACTGATTTGTGTGCATTATGTAAGCCCCCTTGTGGTTGCAGGGCTGTAGTGCATGGAGATAAAATACAGTGCTTTTGACATGTCAAAAAAGTAGGTACAAGAAACTAACTGAGAAATCTACTGTGGCCTGGAAGCATAATTATTATAGGGCACCCTGCAGCATTTTCAGTCAACCAATTCATGCTGTGAAACATTAGATCAAAAGAAGGCACAAATGTGTCGTGTTGGTTGTTTACCAGACAATAGATTGACATCCAGACAGATGGAACTATTGCATTTGATTTTGATTAAAAAAAAAAAACACAAAAAAAAAAGCGGCAGGTCATTCTTTTGCTGACCAGAAAGGATTTGAGAGGTTATGAAAGCATGAACACCCCCCCCCACCCCCCCAAAACTGCTGGTTTCCATACGATTCTTTAGTGTGACGTCACATCCACTTTGATTTGTGGTGGTTCCGAACAAACAGGCAAGTCTATAGTGAAAGTAATTGGTGCGTTTTAAAGCATCTGTAAAATTGTACAGCAAGAGGTCATATTTTAATGTAAATCAATGTATAGCTAGTACACAGCACGGCGCAGTGTTTTGCAGCAGACTGCAACCACCAGTCAAATGAAATAACTGTAAAATGTAGTCTGAACACCCTTGTTATCTGTTGGCTGTAGCTGTAAAAAAATTAAACAAGTTCAAGGATGGAAATAAAACGGCCATATCATAGCAATTTGAGCCAGTCCAGATTTTATGGTGACCTTAATCATTCATACACAATTAAGCTTGTTACTAATTAATGTATCTATTATTCAGGCCTCTTCGTAATAGACTATTGTAAATCTGCTTTGCGATAACAAGAATATCAAATTAACAAAGGTTTTCCACTCAAAACATGTTAATGTTACTTTCCCTTGGGGGCAACTAAAATACCTGTCATAACCTAGTTTCCCAGGGCTATTTTCAACATGAGCTTAAATGGTAACCACTTTATGGGGCACTACACCTTTTAAATAAACACATTTCAACTGCTTTTTATTTAAACAAAATATAAGTAGTACATTTACAGTATTAATAGGTAATGTGTCCATATGGAGAACAACAAAGTCAGACTGTTAATGTATTGAATAAAGAATCGGTGTCAGTCTCCATGTCTTTTTCATTAATACTATCTACCACTGTTGTGTTAAAATTATTTTTAAATCCTTTTATATCAAACGATAGTCTGAGAGTCAATTTAGTGGGAAACACCTCAACACTAAGTTTTAGCCTTCATACTGGCATTAACTTTGGCTTTCAAGACACCAAGTGTACTATCATACAAGAATGATTGAAATTTTTTGAGGATGCAGGGATCAATGGAAACATTTTTATGTGCATAAGTCTACTTCATAATATAAACAATTATCGGATAGGGATGAAAAGGAGGAATGTTGTTTTTATATCTGCGTTTTAGAAACTCACTGCTGTTGTGCGTTTTATTAAAATGTCCTGCATTTCTCTGGATTAGTTGTTACTTGGCTCCACATGTATTGCAGGATTTTTTTTGTAAAGCTTTCACAATGTCGATGAATCAATGTATCGGCTTTTTTGGAGAGATATATTGATAGTTAAAAATTAGGCATCGTCCCAGCCTTATTAACTTTATGAAACAGTGTATTGTAGTTTGATTGAATCTAAGGTTTTTAGAGTGAAACAGGCATGTGATCACAGTACTTAATGAGAATTTGTACATAGCTCTTTACTGTAGCATTTTATTTGCCATAGAAGTCTTGTTCCCTTCTCATTATCTCTCCTCGTTTTAAGCTGCATTCAGGGTAGTATAGAATGTATCACGAACAGCTAGTTACTGAAGTTCAATGAGCTGCGTGTGGTTATGGAAAAAATCCAGTGGTTTTGAAAATCATTATGTACCAGCCAATAGGAATGCAAGTGTTATGATATAGCCAGACTGAACCGAAACCAACATTTGCATAAAATTACAAACCGAACAATACTGACGAGAGAAAGATAAAGCCAAACCGTAACTGAATTTCTTTGTACAATGAAAATGTCTGCAGTCTCAGCACCAAGCCCGCAGATATTTCGGGAGGGACCTACCTGTTTGCCCTCTGTAGGGATAACCACGGTATCATACATGGTCTTGGTGTTGACGTTTAGAGCTGTTTTCTTTTTAGACTTGTTGATGAAAGGTGCTGGTACTTGTACTAGCAGGCATGTGCAAACATTCAGCCTGCGTACCCTTACCTAAACGTTTCTCATTAACAAAGTGCATCCTAATTAGTCAAAAGCTGACGTTGGAAGGTTTTGTAGTAAGTGTTAAATTACTCTTGTGTAGACCTAATAAAAAAATCAGTAATAATGCTAAACTGACCAAATGTAAAAGTATTGAAAGAAATAAAATGTTAATTGAGGTCCCGAACCATTGTGAAACTGGAAAAATCAAGTGAAAGGGATACTTTGGACGCTGCTTTTAATTAGATGCTCCTGTGAGCAGTTTTTTTTTTTTTTACTGTATATGTATTGAAATTATTTTAGTTTGTCAGATTTAACTTTTTTGCTGCATTGTATTGCCATATTGGTTGAATTCAAGTGTAAGGCCCTTACCATAGAATCCTACGTGTTATATTAACAGCTGTAATAAGCCTGCATACTAAATGAGAACTTTGCATTTGTTTTGGGGGGGCTGATGGCAGGCCCCTGAGTTAGCTTTGTTTTTTGTTCATATAAATCTAGATGACATTTTAAATTAGAAGTGTTTCCTCATCAGAAATGTTTTAAAATCCATATCTCATTCACTTTAAATAATTGCAATTTTGAAAAACCCTGAGCTTGGACAAATAGATGGCGAGGAGGAGATGGAATATAAATATTGAAGCTTATTGATGAGTGGTTGTTAATTTCAATTTCTTTTTTCTGCAGATTTGTATTATGGCGGAGAAGCATTTTCAGTAGAGCAGCCGCAGTCTTTTACTTGTCCTTACTGTGGGAAAATGGGTTATACGGAGACATCTCTACAAGAACATGTTACTTCAGAACATGCAGAAACCTCCACAGAAGTGGTAAGTGGACTAAATAGAGCCATTTGAGAAGCCGAGGTACAGTGCAGGTTTTTCAGCATCTTTAAAAATGAAAAGTTGTGTTTATGTTTCCACAGTAATTTGAGAATTATGCTTAACCAGAAATGAAAGTTAATAATAAATAGTCTTGTTTGTAGACATTACTAAAGCAGTGTGCAGACTCTTTCTCAGTCTTTATATATCCTTGTGACAAAGTGGTTGCTGATAGTGAACAGGTGCAGGGGTGATGCAGTGCAGGAGACAATTATAATACAGTTTAGAAAAGGGGTTCTTTATTTATAATCCAGGTCTGATGACCTCAATCAATAATCCCAGAAAATACACAGCAATGTGTATTATACTGTTTAATAGTAATGGGTTGCAGTCACAAATAATAAACACAGTTAGCACATCCACAATATACAGTACACAGTCACCAAATCTGGATGCGTGCTGTAGTGCTCATAGTGCGTGGTTACAATTTATTTTCAGTGACTAGTGCAGTGTTGATCCGGGTTTTTGTGCTGGCCCAAGGCGACAGCTCCGGATCTGTGTTTAGCTGTCTAGTGATAACAAACACAGACAGTTACTAAACAGACACAAACAAACAAAATACTCATGAATATTTTTCGGTACGCTTTCTCTGCGTCTCACATGGTCCTTCCGGTTTCTCACATAAACCAAGCGAAGGAAAAGATTTACGATTCTCTGTTCCCTTTGCTATCATGCATGTCCTCTTGGTAAACGATTGCAGCTATCTCTATTGCCTGCAGCTGCTACATCGTTTACCTTCCGGGTCAATACGTTCCTGCACCGGAGTCTCTCCTCCTTCCAGGCTGACCGACTTCCCGACCCTGGAAATGAAGCGACAGGCCAGCCCTTCCAAAGACTTCCCCTTTCGCTACGTGGTACCCTCACAGGTCGAGAGGGAGATTTTACTTGCAGATTATATTTCTGTTACAGTCCTCTAGAGTTTTTGTAGAACCATAGCCATAAATGACATGATGTATTAATTTAAAATGCGTCCGTGATGATGACAAGAGTACCATTAACCAGTGGCTTGTGGTTGTAAAATCAACTCTCTCCCAGTGCAGATTTATTTTTGTCTGGTAGAAAAGTTCTGTCTGTTATTTTCACAGCGGCTGGCATACTTTAACGATTTTTACACTGCAGTGGCACAGTTCCTTTTTTTTAATTGCACAGAAACAAAGTGAAAAAATAAATAAAATACATTTTAGAAAAGTAGAAAACAATGGAATTTAACAGTCTTTCTAAATTCCAAGATTGAAATAAAGGAACACCAGCTCTTTCAGTTTGTCTTCAGAAAGAACGCATCCGATCGGACAGGACAAGATTATACAGCCAGTTGCTGCGCTCAGCATCAACTGTATTTGTTACTGCATTTCTGTGTCTGAAAACTAATGTTTTCAAATTAGGAAGGCGGTCAATGTCAATTTCCTCTGGTGGTATAGTGCTCTGCATTGCATCGGGTGCCACAAAGCAAAACAAATAATCTTTTACTCTCTGTTTTGCTGATATGTTTGCAACGTGGGACCTTTGTCGTGGCATTTTCTGGCAAAATCAATGTTCCCTTTTTATCCTCAGTGTGATCCAACATTTTTCTATGTTTAACGGTGATGTTATTTAATATTACGAGCCTGTGCTTGGTGATGTATTTTATGTGTAAAATTATGGGGATGCATAATTCCCAGGGGTGTAATCATAGTCTTCAATAATGGTTGCTGGTAAAACCTATTAACAGTTACTAGGGAGGCATAGAGCTGTGTGTAACTTCTGATTTCCAATGTTATTTGAAGGCTGCCTTAATGCACCACCGTTGTTTTTTGAAACATGTTTTCTTGGCTTTCTGAAAGCAGTGTGCAGAATTGTCAGTGCAATATGTTACATTTTTTGTGAAGGGACAATAACTGTTGGAAAACACATGACAACTCTGCCACAGTTTGATTTTTCTTGTCGCAAAAATGTTGTGCAGCCTTGATATGCTTCATGATGTATAAGCACTTGTTGTTGGCAGCCAATCAGGTAAGGTAGAAGAAGCAGCAGGTGTTCCAGCGCTGTTCTTTATCATTCTAGTGTATATTGTGATGAGATATTTACATTGCCAATAGTAAAACTGTTGTCTGGATTGTTGTGAAAGATTGACATGCAGTTTTACATCTGTTCACGTGCACTATTCTATGTAGCATTTACCCTGACTTCTGTCCCTGAACCACATTTCAGGTATAAAAAAACAGGGTAAGAATCTGGGAGATTCCCCAGGGAAACTGTTTTCATGTTCATAAAATCCAGAAGTAGCTGCTGTTACCCTTTCGCCAGCCATTCCTCCTTTTACCAGGAGTAAGGGATAATCCTAGGGTAACCACAAGTGATTGATGCAATACATCCATTTTTGTCCTCCCTTCTAACGCACCGATATTTTTTTGGTATCATTTCAACAGGGAGGAAAAAAAGCAGCATTTATGCTATTGTTCATTATATGGACTTTTGGTCTTCGCCTGCACTCTTGCGACAACAAAGTGTGTGTGTGGAAATCCACTCAATATGTGGTGGACACAGAACACTTGCCTATAAGCCTGTGAAACACTACATGTACATTCAAGCTGATTATATATGGTCTGCTTTTATTGAGTTGTCTGGAAAAAAAGGTTATTTAAGGAACCACGTAAAATATCTGTGACCCTGAATGTGGAAAACAATTGCCACAGAGTGCATAGCTCTGTACTGGTATTTTATTTTATTGCACACTACAATGTACACCCCCCTAAAAAAATAAAAAAATAAAACAAATAAATCACTATTTGACATGGAAACCTATCTTTCTAGAAGCAGTCGTTATCCAACATTGACCAGTAGATGGCAGCATATGTTGATTACACTGTAATCCAGATTACAGATTTGGGGAATATTTGGTAGAAAAACTAGAAAATCCACCAAAGCCTGGATTCAGAAGTACAGTAATATGACCGTTAATAAACAGTGAATTGAGTTGGGGTGTTTGTGCAGTGTTTTGGTAGAATATGGAGATTTCTTTTTAAACTGAAAAACATCCTGGATATTGTACTACATAATTTATTGGTGATGATCTAACAATACACAGAAGCGTGATCATTGAAGTATTTAGGTTACCAGTAGTTTTTGATATCACCTATCCATTTTTACAAAGGGTACATCATGGAATGACCTTAATGTGCTTAATAATAACAAGATCATGCATATTTTAAAATTCCATGTTATCTTCCTGGGATTCAAATGTGGGTTTAGACCTTAAATTTTAGAATCGCAATAAATTGACAAGCTGCTTTTTTTTTTTTTTTAATTTTTTATGTAGGTTGCAAGGGGGGGCTTTTTATTTTAAAAATATGTATGAAGTAGAAATACTGAGTTTTTCCACTTGGTGTCACCAGTGGGCTGTTAAGAATATGCTGGTATTCTTTTGTTTTACAGCTCTGCAGGTCATAGTACTTACAGGATTAAAAGTAACAGCCCTGTCACACTGAGATTTAGCTTGATTTAATACATTATTACTAATTGTAAAATGAATGTGAATTCTATATTATACAATATCATACATAGAACGTGTGTGTGTATAGATATAGATATATGTAGTGTGTGTGTGTGTGTATATATATATATATATATATATATGTATATATATATTTAAAAATTTAAAAAAAAAAAAAAAAAAAATCTCTGTCTTTTAAAAGGATTTGTTTTTTGTTGCAGATATGTCCGATATGTGCAGCGTTACCAGGAGGAGATCCCAATCATGTCACAGATGACTTTGCAGCTCATCTTACACTTGAGCACAGAGCTCCCAGAGATTTAATATCCTTTAACGGTAAAAGGGACTGAAGTTAATGTATGTTTAGGAGTGGAGGGGCAGAAAGATGGTTGAGACAGACCTGTAGCACACGCACCAAACCTTGGTATACGCATTTGAAGTTGTGCCGATGAGTCCAGCTGAAAGAACACTGCATGCAAGCTGTCATTTGAAAACAAATATCTAGAAACCTCACTGGCTGCCCTTGTTTAGAAATATTTTCATAGTGATATGCTGTCCTGTTACCAGTCTGATAATGCTTGTTTCATTATAAACAGTTATTATTCATGTTTTTAGTTTTGCCTTGTTTGTGAAATGGTTTTGGGTAAAAAATAATAATTAAAAAAAATATCTGTGTCTCTAAGTACCAGTAAATTTAGTGCAGAAATAGAATTTGCAATATATCTAAAGTCTATAAAGACTGAATGTTGCACTACCCCAAGGAACAGCCCAGAGGATCTGCTGGTTTGTATTTGTGATTGCTACTTGTATTATGTCCTTAACCTGCTGTTCACGATGAATCCAGTGGTGTTCGGCACGTACGTAGGATGTTTCACCCTGGTCGGGGTTTGGGAGGTCCTCGCGCACGTAGATCAAACATGCACTTTACTAGCAGTTCAACTGGTGGGCTTTCATCTTCACAGAGTTCATCATATTCTCCAAGCAATAGGGAAGCCATGGATCCTATAGCTGGTAAGTCAAGCAAATCATTAACTCATGACGAGTATTTCTATAAAAGGTGCGTTAATATTTTGACATTAAATTTGTTCATAGCCTGTTTCAATATATTTGAGCCATTTTGAGGGTAAGACAAAAGTCACTAGACCCTTTAGTAAAAAGACATACATCTTGGGCTCTTGTGCTATGGTATTTGCTTTGCCTTATGTAGTCATGATTATACTGTTGGCTGGCCTGACTTGTGTAAGTCACTTTAGTAAGGTGGCTGTAAAGTACAGCAGTATAATGCACCCGCCCCTGTTGGTGGGAGAAGTTGGTATGTCAGACTTTATTTCTTTATCTATGTGCAGTGTGAAACTGCACAGAAAAAGAAAATATTCATCTGCACCCTCAAATTTGGTGAAATGCATACCATGTGTGTGACACCTTTATTGGCTGTAAGAAATCTGTTTTTGGCAATTGTTAGGATTTGACATTCAACATTCTATGAATGGTGACCTACTTTAAATGACACTCTAATATGGGCTTTATATCCTTAAGGAGGATATGTTTTGTTCGTGACATATTATATACTGTTGTATTTAGCACATTTGCTCAGCTGTTTCAGGAATGGTGTGTGTGAATTAAGTACCTCAATCTGTATCATGATTTTTAAATGATAAAATTTAGTCACAATTGCAGTGGTGTTTTTGAAAAAATGAGTCCATACTTATGCAAGTGCTTCACAGTACCTGTATAGTCTCTGGTGTGCTGATTGCCAAATGAGAGCAGCACTGTCATATGTCCGTACGAATAAACTGTAAGACAGTACCAAAGGACAAACAGGATCTATTGGACTTCTCAAGGTATTACTGGATGTGTATTTTTGTTTACCAATAGTAACATGTACTGTTGAGGCTTATGCATTACATTTGCAGCTCCTGCAGTGTTCTGAGCTTGGCAAAAAAATAAATTGGATGATGTGACCAGTAAAAAACCATGCACAAAATTAAGTGATGGAAAGTAATATCATTTTTTCCAACAACCCAAAAGAGGCAAAACAATTTGGGCCCCAAGTTTTATGTCCAATTCTCTAGTTGGGCCAAAAAAAAAAAAAAAAAGTGTGGTTTGGGTTACGCTGGGGGGAAAAATAGGGTAGGTAGGTAAAACCTTTTTAAAAGTGGAAAGTGCTGTTTTACAATACATTTGTTAATAATCCCTGTTGTACTTTCATTAGTTACCTTGTCATCTTGCTTCATTCTCCCATTTTCTCCACCTCCACAGCTGTCACAGTCTCATTTTGAGGGTGCATCTTCAAACTTTCCACCTGCCTTGTTAATGACTGTCAGTACATTCTTTTCTACACTGAGAAAAAATATTGCCATAAGTCTGCTGCAAATAAACTAATTTTTGTAGCTGAGGGGAAAGAAAGAGATGAGTCTCCTATCAAAAATAACAAATCTGCAATAATTGTAATCTTGATGGAATTCAGAAAATAACAAAATAGATGTGGCAATTAAGTTAAGTGAAACAAGTCAGAGTTTTAGCTTTAAAACTCCTACATAAATTGAGTTTTTGTGCATTATTATTATCATGGTACATGTGTTTAGACATTTAACAGCTTTTTTTAAAGAATGCTGTTTTATCTTATTTACCTTATTTAACGTAAACAAACATGATTTGCAATAATGTATTTCAACATTAATATCTGAAATCTGTCATTTCAATGTTGACAAGTGTTGGATTAACCAGGCCAAAGTGAACTAGTGTTCATATAGTACACATTAAAAAACATTGCAAGTCCTAAAAGCAATAAATTGAACCCCCCCGTGATTTCCCAGCACAGCACTGGGCGCTGCAGAACTCAGCCTGCAGAGCTGAATTAAAGCACTGCAAAACATGAATGTTGCAGGCAGAACTAATTTGGATTCTGGTGATTTAATATATGATTCCTGTTTTTGAAGATGCTGCTTCCCGCGTTTGGATTGCAGTGTTTTACTGTGTTCTATATTGAATATGTATCTTTGTAAATAGACCCAACATTACATCTCCACCTTCTGGGATAAGCCATAACAAAGAAACATTTTCAAGAATAATGTCTACATGTTAGTGATATGAGAGTCTACATGTTAGTGTCTGAAAATGTGTTCACAGTGATTTAATTTCTTGCAAAGGATATTAAGGTAAGATTTTAAGATAACAACTAATTGGAAAAGGGAAAGTTGACTATTCCTTTTTAGTAGCTTTTAGATACTGGCGGAATAGTGATCTCTACAAGATAAATCCTGTTTACAGGCTTAAGCCTTTTTTTCTTTCATTTCAGCATTAAACATGAAGCTAGTCATAGCTTAACTTAATTGAACCTGCCGTGTCTAAGAGTTGGGCTTCCCCTGCTTATTATGAGCATGGTCTGCATGTTCTATTTAAAGGACTTGCTAAAATTTAATTAACCAAAAAAAATGAATCCTCTGTGCATGGTTTTTACTCGATATCCGTAAACCATAAATTAGTTTTAGTTTTTTTGCAACAGTTAATAAATGTATTTATCACCACAAATTATTATGCAAGCCTTTAAATAGGTTAAGCTCTTGACTAAAGCTAAATGTCATCTTTCTTCTTAACAATAACTCTAGTAGTTTTATCCAGTAGTAGCAGTGGTGTAGTCGAGCCGGAAGCTGCTCCAGTACGTTTTTTCTACCGGTTTGTAAGATGCTTATGGTGCCCGACCATTTTTAATTTTGTGCCTGGGCTCCAATGAAGGGATCTGTTTTCCGTGGTGAAATCAAATTAGTCTTTCCATTGTAAAGGCACTAGGAACAGAAAATCAGTGTTCTATTCCTTACATAACAGTTTTGATGGTACACTCTGAATTGGAGTCTCTGATAACTGGTGCAAATTTTAAATGTTTGCAGTCAAGAGTCGCACACATTGCTGTCACATTTGTCTTGATTTCAGTCAGTCGTCCTTATAATGGAATGAAGAGAAAATTGGGGACTTCTAATGAGAGGAACGATAGTGCCTCGTGCCATGTTATCGGTGAGAACTGCCAGAGACACTATATACAGCAAGGGTAGTTTATGTGTTTTCAGGGTATTGGTGTAGTAAAAGTAAATCTGCCGATAGCACCATTTCACTTTTTAATTTGTAGCTCCCAGCACAGGTGAAATGTAGAAATAAATACCATGTTTGGTCAACATGGAAATATACTAGGGAATGCTGTTATTGTGACATCTGTCATTTATATTAAATTATACTTCTGTTTTAAAATAGAATATTTATATATATATATATATATATATATATATATATATATATATATATATATATATATATATATATATATATATAAACATATACATACACACACACACAGTACTGTGCAAAAGTTTTAGGCAGGTGTGAAAAAATGCTGTAAAGTAAGAATGCTTTAAAAAATAGACATGTTAATAGATTATATTTATCAATTAACTAAATGCAAAGTGAGTGAACAGAAGAAATCTAAATCAAATCCATATTTGGTGTGACCACCCTTTGCCTTCAAAACAGCATCAATTCTTCTAGGTACACTTGCACAAAGTCAGGGATTTTGTAGGCATATAGTCAGGTGTATGATTAAACAATTATACCAAACAGGTGCTAATGATCATCAATTCAATATGTATGTTGAAACACAATCATTAACTGAAACAGAAACAGCTGTGTAGGAGGAATAAAACTGGGTGAGGAACAGCCAAACTCAGCTAACAAGGTGAGGTTGCTGAAGACAGTTTACTGTCAAAAGTCATACACCATGGCAAGACTGAGCACAGCAACAAGACACAAGGTAGTTATAGTGCATCAGCAAGGTCTCTCCCAGGCAGAAATTTCAAGACAGACAGGGGTTTCCAGATGTGCTGTCCAAGCTCTTTTGAAGAAGCACAAAGAAACTTTCAAAGTTGAGGACCGTAGACGCAGTGGTCGGCAAAGGAAACATACTGCAGCAGATGAAAGACACATCATGCTTGCTTCCCTTCGCAATCGGAAGATGTCCAGCAATGCCATCAGCTCAGAATTGGCAGAAAACAGTGGGACCCTGGTACACCCATCTACTGTCCGGAGAAGTCTGGTCAGAAGTGGCCTTCATGGAAGACTTGCAGCCAAAAAGCCATACCTCCAACGTGGAAACAAGGCCAAGCAACTTAACTATACACAAACACAGGAACCGGGGTACAGAAAAATGGCAGCAGGTGCTCTGGACTGATGAGTCAAAATTTTAAATATTTGGCTGTAGCAGAAGGCAGTTTGTTCGCCGAAGGGCTGGAGAGCGGTACACGAATGAGTGTCTGCAGGCAACAGTAAAGCATGGTGGAGGTACCTTGCAAGGTTGGGGCTGCATTTCTGCAAATGGAGTTGGGGATTTGGTCAGAATTAATGGTCTCCTCAATGCTGAGAAGTACAGGCAGATACTTATCCATCATGCAATACCATCAGGGAGGCATCTGATTGGCCCCAAATTTATTCTGCAGCATGACAACGACCCCAAACATACAGCGAAAGTCATTAAGAACTATCTTCAGCGTCCTGGAAGTGATGGTATGGCCCCCCACAGAGCCCTGATCTCAACATCATCGAGTCTGTCTAGGATTACATGAAGAGGGAGAAGCAACTGAGGCTGCTTAAATCCACAGAAGAACAGTGGTTAGTTCTCCAAGATGTTTGGGCCAACCTACCTGCCAAGTTCCTTCAAAAACTGTGTGCAAGTGTACCTAGAAGAATTGATGCTGTTTTGAAGGCAAAGGGTGGTCACACCAAATATTGATTTGATGTAGATTTTTCTTCTGTTCACTCACTTTGCATTTTGTTAATTGATAAATATAATCTATTAACATGTCTATTTTTGAAAGCATTCTTACTTTACAACATTTTTTTCCACACCTGCCTAAAACTTTTGCACAGTACTGTATATATATATAAAATATAAATAAATAAAAATAAAGGTCTAGCATGTGTGGGATTTGAAAGTAGAACCTTCAGTTTGCTACACGACTAGTTTGGTGGGGGGAGGGCAGTATTTTGAAAGATGAAGTCCGCCGGCTAAGAATCCTCAGGACTTATTGGTTTTTTTTTTTTTTTTTGGTTTGTTTTTTTATTTTTTCCTAGCCATCTCATCATTCTGAAATTCTGATCTTTATGTGAAAAAATGTTGGTTTCCTGTCAGTGTAACGCTCACTGTGATCCCTATTGGCGCAAGGAAGTACTGTTTTTCTCAATACTGGTTGATGAGAGTAACGCTATTTGTGGCTCCCTCTGGACAAAAAGGAACTAATTTGAGAATTAGTTACCGTATCCTGAAGGTAAAAGTAAAATATAAATAAATAAATACATTAATGTTGAAATAAATGAATACATAAATCAATACATAG
The DNA here is from genome assembly GCF_017654505.1 of Polyodon spathula. NCBI lineage: Eukaryota > Metazoa > Chordata > Actinopteri > Acipenseriformes > Polyodontidae > Polyodon > Polyodon spathula. Next base: position 33,429,534 of record NC_054534.1, read on the forward strand.
GCATTTCTTTCTTTCTTCATATTGATATTTATTTCTTTTTCACTCAGATAATACGTGACGGTAAATTATGACATACTTTGTTTTTATTTATGAGTTGTCAAGAACAAGTCAACATACAAGTGAATGGTTTAAAATTTCCAGTAGTACGTTTAAAGGTCATCATGCTTTCATATATTTATATATAATATAAATATATATATATATATATATATATATATATATATATATATATATATATATATATATAAATATATATTGTAACGACCCGGACAATTGCTTTGTTGCAGGATTTGTTGTCTGTCCAGTTTGTCTTGTCTGTCTCTTATGTTACATGTATTGCAAGGTGAATGGGTCATGCCATTACTTGGCATGGGAAGGGGGAGTGAGTGGGGAGAAGGTGAGTTGCTGCTGTTGGAGGTTGCAGTGCATGGATGTGACTGGTTGATGATGACCTGGACAACGGCAGGAAACGACAGGAGGTTATAAGGGGGTGCATGAGCCTGGAGACTGGAGACAGTCCAGCGCTGAATTTGAATGAGAAACTGTGGGTGCGACTGAGCGAGCATGTGAGCTGTGACTAGAGAGAATATGCAGTGAAAGTGCCAAGACTAAAATGTAGCGTTATTTTTGATGCTGTGAATTCTGGCCCCTGACAGGAATTCTCTGTAGTTTCAAATAAAAACATTTAGAGAATTCAACGCAGTCTCCCGGAGTATTACTTAACGTTACAATATATTAAATGAATAGATCAAGCTTATGGTAGTTTGCAAAATCAGATAAAAACTTTCAATACAGTCGATATAATACATAATCATTATGGGTGAGATGATTCAACACAACATAATACACCTTTGTTTATCACGTACAAGCTTGAAATGAGTAGCTAATATGCCACATTTATTAATGAGCCGGCCAGATGCTTCCAGAATTTAGTTGGAGTAGAGGAAAAGTTTTTTTTTTTTTTTTTTTGCATTGCTAGCAAGCGGGGAATGCGGACACTATTAAAGGCTTTAGAACAGGATGCTGAAATGCTGCCTGGCCAATGGGAGTTGAGACAGGTGTGTTTCTAGCCAGTGGGAGTGTAGAGGAGGCGGAGACATCCTGCCTTGTTTATTGTGGACAGAGAGGAATCAGGAAGCAAGCAGTGTGTAAAAACACGCTGCTATGGCTAATTTTGCTAAAGTTACTAGTTTTTGCAAGGTTCTCTCCAGCGCTGTTGAGCGTAACAAGCCGTTACATTACCTGGAAAAATGACGCTTTATTCAGGCCGCTACGCTTTGTTTTCAGTTTCCCTAACGGCCAAAAAATAATAATAAATCCTGTGAAACGTTAATCATTCCTTTATATGAGAGATCAGTTTGCTTAAAATACTTGTTTCAGCCCTCAGTACTCTTCAATGGGTTGGTTGCAACAGCATGTTCTTTAGTTTGGTGCGTGTAATGTGTGTGAACTTCACTGAAGTTTATTAACACATTTCCCCCTTTTGATGGATGAGACTAGATCCTGTGTGCGCCCCTGATACACAGGTCTATAACAACCAAAACCATTGCAGAATATTTATTATACCATAACTACGTTCCCTCTTAAGACTTTTTAGTTAGCCACTGTGGCTAAAGTAGCTTAACATTTTGTAGCCACACTGGAAAAGCTTTAGCCACTTAACAATACCATAAACAAGTTATAAACATACTGTTTCAGCAAGGCAAAAAGACGTGTATTTTATCTGCAGATATTTGCCCTATAATGCCAGACCCTACCATTTACAATACACACAAATATTATACTTAATTTACACTATAACTCTGATTCCCATTTAATACTTGGTCTCACTTAGACTGTGACGCGGTTTTCTTTCCACTACAGAACGGTAAAGCAGTGGAAAGAAAACCACGGCACAGCCAAAATAATGCAAAGGATTATGCAGTACATGAATATCAATGCAAACCTGTACAGAATTTAGGAAATCTGTAACTTTTTTCATGTTTGGCATTAGTTTTGATATAAATGCAAGATTATCCCATTACTGTGCTGACCCATAAAACAGTAACAGGGAGTCTTGGAACTACTGCACTAAAGTGAAGGACCCCTGAGACGCAGTTCAAGCAGGTAGGCCAAGAATCTCATTTTACAATTTAATGTAAAGTTGTGTAGGTACGTGAAGTTTCTTACTTAAATGAATGTTTTCATAAACCTAGCCTACTGCTGAGGAAACATTTTGAATACAGCAGCCTAATGTTTGAGACCAGGCAGACTCGAAGTAGTGTTCATATGTGCTGTGCTGCATTATTTCTGAAATTAAAGTAGGTTTTGCAAGATATTGTCCTTCGTTACAGGGTTAGTTGGAGGTTCCTTCAACAGCAGTGTTTTGTTGCCTTGCTTGGAGAATGGTGTGGTGTTCACTGCCGTACGTTCATTATTTTCCTAAACGATCATAATTGCTGTTCGTGACACAGAACTTGTCATCTTAATTAGAGCTGCTGTTTGCTTTAATTTCAAGCTGTCACATGTTTGCTTCACCTGGGTAGTCCACTAATCTGGACAAGGTTTGACAGTCTGAAAATGTACATGATTTAATTCATCATAATCAAAGGAAAGAGTGGGTTATAATTTCTAAGAACATCAAAAGAAAAGTTTGAGAGCGAGAAAAGGTATTTTGGCCCATCAAGGCTCAACCCTTGTTTGCATTATAACTGTGTAAAAAAAAAAAAAAGTGCTTACTACCATCTGTTCTAACTTACTTTTACTCAGCTTCCATTATGCCCTTATGTTCTCCTCTGTTCTTCTCTCTGCTAAAGTCTTGGGGTAACAATCTATGCCATTTATGATTTTATACTTCCACTCTTTCCAGTCATTTTTTTCTTAGGCTGAAGAGATTTAATTATTTTAACCTGTCCTCATAGCTCATGTATTTAAGTCTGGGCATCAGCCTAGTTGCCCTTCTCTGCACCTTCTCGAGTGCAATGGTTTGAGGTGAGGGGACCAAAACTGCACACAGTATTCTAGGTGGGGTCTAAATAGCGCACTGTATAATCTCAGCATAACCTCTCTAGACTTGTGTCCAACATTTTTAGAAACGTAGCTTAACATTGTATTTCCTTTTTAATTTCCTCACTACATTGGTGAGATACAGTATTACCACTTCAACCATACAGGGTTATTTCGGGCAGCCGTTTGTCGGTCAAACAGCGTTTGCCATTCCCATTGACTTCAATAACAAAGGGATCGTTTTATACCGTGTTAAGCACTCCGTATATTTTGTGCAAACTCAGCTGTTTGGATCTTATGTGCCATTTACATAGATTTTAAATAAAACGCAATTCTTATTACTGTATTAATCGCTTTTACTAATCCACCACTCGGCTGTTTTCACCTCGTTACCTTGTCATTCACATAGATTTCAATACAAAAGACAGCACTTTACTGTAGTACAAGCTTTTTGCACCTCGTTACTGAGAGATTACCCCTGTACTGTACCTTGGATATTTAATCCCTATATGCAGTTTTGGGGTTACAGTTTGAAAAAATAGGGGACAGTTTGTCCATTAGTACAAACTTTTCGCTGAAAAACGTGTTCGTACGGTTAACATACCACATTTTCCGGGTTTACGGGTGTTAACTCATGTACTGTTACTGTCACGATTTGTACAGACTAAATAAACATTGCTTGATCGACTGTGTAACGTCAGCGTACAACCTCGAGAACCCATTTGCAAAACTTGGGTTTTCTGTTACGTTGCGAATTTCTTGTCGACCCCAAAGACATCAACACCGAACTCACGACTGCTTTTGATGTGGCTTTGAGACGTGTGGTCTCGAGATAGAATTCTCAGCTGTGTCACCTTGGAAGAGACCAGACAGTGGAACGCCGGCTGGCCTTAAATACACAGATGACGTAAGCATGCGTGCTGCACCTGCCACATTGCAGCGTGCTATGGAGCAGCATCCGGATATAGAGTTGAATTGGGATTTTTTTAGAAAATCCTGAAGGTTTGCCGTGCATACTTGCAAAAAAAGATTGTCCGCCTAGCGTATCTGGAAAATAGAGATACTTCGCTAACATTTTTAAAAAAACTCTAATTACTACCATTGTAATATTTATTATTGTAATGAGTGTCAAGATTTTTAATCGCATACACTTTTTTTTTTTTTTGTGTTTGTTTTATTACTGTACTGGTGATTTGGGGACACTTTGTGACTGTCATGTTATTGTGTGCAAGTTTCTACTGTGAACCGCGTTAACACAAATGTGCCCGTTCTAAGCATAATTACTTTTAATGATGACTCCACTATAACCCCTGAGATTCTTTTCAAAGTCCTCGCCCCCTATTTCCATCCCATTCATTTTATACTTAACACAGATTTTTACTTCTTGTATGCAATGCTTTACATTTCTTAACAAGGGATAGGGTTTATTATCCCACTGTTATTCACCATCTCCCTAGTGGTCCTAACAATAAAACAAACTTATATGAGCGCTCTGTTTTTATATTGTGCAGTGGGGAATTGCTTATTTAACAGCTTTTATTTCTATAGCCTTAAACATACTTCGAAGGTAACAAGATGATAATCGTAATGATCTTAAATACCATCTGCTTACCCATCTGTTTTATGAGCGTCTTTATAATTTTTAACTCTGGTCTTTGAGATCTTATCCAGTCCAGGTTTTAACTCCAAGCAGGTTCTAATGTAGTTAATTGAGAGTTGCTAAGAGGTAATAAACTAGTTTAGGACCTGGTTGGATTAAAGACCAGGACTGGAGTGGATCTCGAGGGCCAAAGTTCAGTACCACTGCTCTAAACTATTGTGGCCCATAGTATCCCAGTCAGTTTTCATTGGGTATAAAAAGGCTGCAAGGAGAATGTCGTCGAGGGTAGAATCAAGCTAGCTGAATGTTTAACCATGCAACCTATTTTCATTAGTGATATTTTGTCTCTTGTGTGGCTCGGTGGAAACTCCCTGGTAAACGGTTTAGCCAAAACAGTTGGACAGCTGTGATCTAATCAGTAATATAAATGTTCTGAACAATCTCTTTTTCTTGATCTGACTGGAGTGTTGCTCTTTCCTCTCTGCAGAGCTTTTATCTCAGTTGTCAGGGGTGAGACGCTCAGCGGGTGGACAGCTGAATTCTTCTGGCCCATCGGCCTCCCAGTTACAGCAACTGCAGATGCAGCTGCAGCTGGAAAGGCAACAGGCGCAGGCAGCGCGGCAACAGTTGGAGTCGGCACGCAATGCAACGAGACGCACCAACACAAGCAACGTCGCCACCACCGTCGCACAATCGACAGCAACGACAAACACAACAACCACAGAAAACAATCAGCAGACTACCCACAATTCACAGTTCCTCCTTTCGCGGTAAATCACAATTTTGTTTACACCATTTTACGTTTATAAATAAGGTGTTAAGATGGCTTGTTTTTCTTAAATGTTATTTTTCCAATCGCAGAAACTTTAGTTTTTCATTCTGACCTGTGCAGCTTCAATTTTTTTTTGTGTTCTACAAGTTACTAATAAATAAAGTGCAAATTATATTCAAAATGTAAAATTTAAGAAGTGGGGAAAACCTGCATCTTTTTTTGACAGGATTTATATTTTGTACTTTTCAGTTAATTTATCCACAGACAAAAGACCATCAAGCAAACTTAGCAGCACTGGACAAATGTGTAACAAATTATTATTTTTTTTGTTCCTGGGTAGTAAGTGTCATTTCCTAATTGCTTATGCCTCAAAAGTATAGAAAATGGCTGTTATTCCCCACAAACTTTGCTTTTGTGACCAGGACAGTGATATTTTAAAATATCACTATTTCCAAAGGGAAAACGGGCAAATGTGTGTCTTTTCGTTCACATAGTCAGAAAAAAACAACATATGAATCCAAATTAACATGTATTTATACTAAAGTAATACAAAAATGACTACAAAAGATTTAGAAGCGAGTAGTTTTTCGAGATTTACTATTATAGTGTAAATACAGTATAATCGTAAATCTCGAAAAACTACTCGCTTCTAAATCTTCTGTAGTCATTTTTGTATTACTTTAGTATAAATACATGTTAATTTGGATTCATATGTTGTTTTTTTCTGACTATGTGAACGAAAAGACACACATTTGCCCGTTTTCCCATTGGAAATAGTGATATTTTGAAATATCACTGTCCTGGTCACAAAAGCAAAGTTTGTGGGGAATAATAGCCATTTTCTATACTTTTGAGGCATAAGCAATTAGGAAATAACACTTACTACCGAGGAACAAAAATTGTGTTACATAGTGTTATCGCTGTTTGTAAGCATGGATGTGGATCTGTAGACTCCCTGAGAACTGGGGATATGGTTGACCAACTCTGATAATGCAACATAAACACAGATTACGTACCCATGTTACTTGGCTATTTTTTCTTGTGCGACGTGTAGAACATCCAAAACGTCAAACAATTATAAATATGCTAAAACTATAAAAGTCAAGTCGTGTAAAAGCCTAGTTATCAGTCGATCTTGTAAAATGGCCAAAATAGACAAACGCATAATTTTAAATACTACAACACCGCAGTGAGACGTTTTGTTTTTAAGCAGCTTGTTTTCAACAGGCAAAAAAAGAGGTGTGAAATTAAATGTCCATGAACGGGTCGGCAACACACTGGGGCATATTTTAAATGAGACTTGAATGGGACGCTAATTAATATGTGAATTTGCCCTTTCTTCCCCACCCTGTAGGTTGAACGATCCTAAGATGTCTGAGGTAGAACGCCAGTCCTTGGAAAGCGAGCGGGCAGACCGAAGCCTGTTTGTCCAAGAGCTTCTCCTGTCCACCTTGATGCGGGAAGAAAGTTCTTCCTCAGACGAGGATGAACGGGGGGAATTTGGAGATTTTGGTGCTATGGGTTGTGTAGATATTATGCCTTTAGATGTTGCTTTAGAAAACCTAAATTTAAAAGAGTGTAATAAAGGAAATGAGCCTCCGCCACCTCCTCTTTGATGACATCCCACTTCGCAGACAATGTCCTCTGTGCTGTAACTGCCAATGAAAGTGGACAACAACTATCTTTTGGGTTTGTTTTGGTGATTGTAATTTCAGGTCTGTCACTCTTCTTACATTGTGTACATTCAAAAAGGAACAAGAGAAATATATAAATATATATAAAAATAAAAAGATAATCAATTCCACGTAACAAATTTTTACTTCTAGCAGGTAAATGTAGGTAGCAGTGCCAGAGGCAATCTTTGCTTCCTGTTCCTTGACATGCAAAAGGCTCTGCTAATGCCCCACATTCATACTGAAAAGGAAACAAAAAATATTGGGGGGAAAAAAATCTCTAATGAAGCTGCTGTGTGTATATTTATGAATATTAATGAATAAAAACTGCTTGGATGGTTTACCTTAACTACTGCATGAGGTTTTTTGCAGCGTGCATGAGTTTTAGTGACCTTGTCATTTTTTTTAACATATATATATATATATATATATATATATATATATATATATATATATATATATATATATATATAATATATATATATATTATATATATATATATAAAAGAATATATATCTATTATATAGGGCAAAGCTTTCTTTTAAAATGTTATTTTTAAGGGTTCCCAGATCAGGATTTTGAAACCTAAAAGAAAACAAGTTAGCAAACACAAGCAGAGGGACAGTTTTAAAACCTGCAATAGCCATTGCTTACTGCAGTGTTAACCATTTACAGCACGTTTCTGAGGCAGGCTCTGCCACTGCATTTTTCTGTGTCATTTTACTCCAGTGTAACATTGCTGTCTGTGACTGGTTTTGTCTGACCTTGCTAGTCTGCACCATATATGTAATTAGTTCAACACCTCCACGTATCTACGGAAGACCTGTATCGGCCACCCGGCTGATTTAAAGAACTGATCCAAAAAGGGTCTTTGAGAGCCTGAAAGAACTCTTCTTACAAAGCAAGTGATGATAGTTGCTTTATGATTTTTTCTTTTCCTATATTGTGATTGTTTAAAATTATATCGAATTGTTTAACACAATGTTTTAATCCAGGTGTAGTTTATTCATTTATTCACTGTACAGAAAAGAAAAGTAAACCCTGAATTCTGTTTGTTTTTATTTTTTAGTAGTGTGTTTTTTTTTTTAAAAAGAAGCTTCTTCCAATATTCTTTTTGTTCCCCACACAGGAAGTATTAAGTTATTTATGTAATGTGCTTTACTTAGTTTATATAGAAAATTTCATATCGGGAAAGCTTTAAGGATTATAAAATCACAGCCATTGTTTCAGTATATTATAAAATATTTGGAATTCTCTGCGAATGTTGGCACCTTTTTATTTATTCTGAATTGATTTTTTTTCTAAAGTGAAAAGGTTTTTTGTTGATGGAATCATGCCATCTACATGCCTATACTATTAATCCTTTATGTAAAATACAATGAGATATATATTGAATTTGTGCGTAAACTTTCATAATGGCTCTAGAACAGGGACAGCTTTTTTTTTTTTTTTTTTTTTTTTTTGAATGTAAAGATAGAATTCAACGACAAATAAAATTGCACACAGCTTTTAATGAAAATATCAATCATCATTATCATATTTCTGTCCAACTGCACATCACATGAACAAAGGAAATCGGGTTATATTTTGCCAAGCCTGGTCTTCGCTATGCCTCATTACACCGTATAGCCAATTAAGCACCAATACCCAACTGATCAATAAAACAAACTTAATGTCTGTAGTTTATGGTAAACCTCACATGCCCCCCCAAAAAAGTTTGAAATGAATGAATTTTTGATGATTGTGACATGACACCATGAAAATGGGTTTGAAATTTTACCACCTGTTCAACTGGCCCATGAAGTAGACCCTCTTACTATACAAGATGGGTGTAGGGTTAGTTATAAGGGCTGATATGGAAGAATGGAACAATTCAAAGAAATCCAGTGAAAAAGAAGAGGAGATTGTTGCTTGGTTTTCGTGGTCCAAAAATAAATAACTTCATTCGGTTATAAGTTGGAAGCTGACAGTTTATTGTAGAATGCAAAAAAAAAAAAAAAAAAAAAAAAACCCGAACCGAGACGGACACAAAGTCGATCAACCTCCTTATGGACCCAGGGGATGCTCCTCCAACCTTCCAAACAATTGCAAGGCCTGTATCTGTTACAATTTGAATATGAAGATGTACCTTTAATGTTCAGTCGTTAGTTTGTTTATTTATTTATTTATTTAATTAGTTAGTTATAGGCAATTAACACCGTTAACCACAGTGCAGATAAGAAAAGGCAGCAACATTTCTAGACTTTTTCACTGCTCTGTCAAGACATTGGGAAATGAAAAGAGAATGTAGTCTCCATTCTTTTATTAACTCTTATGTTTTTATAGTGATTTGGGTTCTCAAAACATTAGTGTACTTTGAATCCACTCTTAGCTGCTGTAGGACTGGCCTTGTAGTATTTTATCTACTGCTTGAGTTTGAGACTTTAGGAACTTGCTGTTCCCTGGGGTTTTAAGACTGCTTCAGGAGACTGCAGTTCACATGTTGACCCCCTCAAGCTCTTTAAGGTGGTTTGGGAATCTCTTTTAAGGCTGCTTGCCTATACTGGTCTGTTCTGTGCAGTTCAAATTAGAAAATATTCTTGTGTGACATTTAAAAATCAAATTCTATATATTTCTGTCAACTCGAGGCTTGACCATAGTGGCTATGTATGCTGTGTGTGCAATTGGTAGTCTGCTATTTTGTTTTTAAAGTGGTGTTGGAAATGTGGTCAGTGAGTTGCCATGCTGGCTTTCTCCACACACACACGCACTCACGCACACACCTATTAACCATACTAGTACTGCAAGTGTCAGTAACAAACAAAATGATAGTCATCTCTTTGCTTTAATAGGTAAGTTTCAGCAATTGCTTGGTATTTCAAAACCTCCAGTGTTGGTCCTGTTTGCAAGATTAATAATAATAATAATGCACTTACTGTAATCTTGTGTGACTTCACCTCTACTTGACCTTTTAATGAACATAGTTAAATTGCACTGTTCAAGCCTTGTTACCTAAACAATTGATACTGTAAATGGCAAAACATAAAAAAGAAAAAAAAAATAGTATTAAAAAAAGCACACCAGTATGAGTTTAAGTATGTTTACAGATCCTTTTAAACCTTATTAAAGTGTTGCATAAAAGGTTTTTTTGTATTTGTAGAGTGCAAAGAAAATCATTGCATTTTGACCTTAAACACTAGTAAACTAAAGTGATCTACTGAGAATTTGCTGCCATAAAGCTTTGCTTTTCATAATGTTCTTCAGTGCCATAGATAGAAGTAGGTGATTTTTTTTTTTCCCAACCACAAAATATTGGTACATAGAGGAGTTTGGTGGAGTAAGATGAAACCGTACAAAATTAACTTCCACTTGTATTTTTAAATAGTCCCCCAATCAATAAAAAATACCTGATTCATGAAGATTCCAGCAGTTTATTATTTTACCACTTAAAATATAAAACTGTCAAATATACCTGAACAAGCAAGAAGGTATGATAGTAAAATTATGAACAATATTTGCATTACATTTCAATCTGTTCCTTTTGAACATCAGTTACCTTGCATAGGGTAGCTGCTATCAACAGACATTATATATATATATATATATATATATATATATATATATATATATATATATATATATATAGTCTGATGAATAATCTCAGAGCACTTTATGAAGCAACGAAAGAAAGCTTGGAGCAGTGACTTCAATTGTCAAATGCAGCATCAGTTCAAGGTGACACCCACTAAAACAGAACTAAACATTTTAAGGTTTTGCGCATCTCCACAATAAACCTTGCCATATGGGCATGCCAGGGTCAGCATTATATGTTTTGGCATAGAAGTGACAGATTGGCTTTTACCTTGTGCTCATAAATTTTGTTGATTTTTTTTTTTTTTTTTTTTTTTTTTTTTTTTTTTTGTGATTGTGGAACAATATCCACTTAGCTTGCCTGAGAGCACATGAACTTGGTTTGTCTACATCTTAATTTTAATTTACCACTGCAATTGCACATTACTTTCTTAAACATAAACAGTAATTACATAATGAAGAAGAAGAAGAAAAAGACTTATGAAAACATTAATACATATCCTTAACATTCTCACAAGGCCCTTACTATGGTGCCTTTAACTAACTTACATATGCTGGAGGTCATGCTTGGGTAGAGCTTGCTGCATTGCAATGTTTTCATTTATATCATTGCATGTTTTACACACAAGAGGGCGCCATACAAACGACTAATTTACATTTTATGTGCATGCAGTAGATGTAGGCCATGGCCATTTACTTTTGTCACATTTTTTTAGTCTTTTTGTTGTCCAGACTGTATTTTCACTTTGGCGCACACAAAAACAACACAATACACATGATAGTAATCCGCAAAATACTGTGGAGAAGCAAATGGAACAGACTAGTAAGTATTAAACACGCTAGCCAGGACATAAAAAACGTGTTTAGATTAGTACAAATAGCACGAAGGGTTCTTGTAATCAATGGTAACTATCAAGAGCAACACTGATTTAATTTAAAGAAGAGTTTAGCGCTGCACAGGGCAAATCAAATTATATTGTTTTAGGATTACTTGTAAACAGGTGATATAGTGACAGTGAGATGACAAGGCAACAGAGTTTAACTGAGGTGGCTCAAATCTAGATCTCTCAAGGTTATACTGAATCTGGCTTTCCACATTAACTTTTCATGACAGATGGCTGGAGGCTGCATCAGGAAAACATGAATAATCATGAGGCATTCAAAATCGGGTTAGCAGGTTAGTGTCTAGCCTGATCTTGCAAGGTCGTAGTTTTCCATTTTTTTCGTCACTAAATTTGAAAGGTGAAGAGCTTTTAAATATAGCATTTTTTTCCACGTACAAGATCAAACGAAATCTTCCTACAAAGTTTGGTTACAAATGGTTGTTTCTCCATTAAAACAAAAACAACTGCAGTGTGGATGAAGGAGTTTAAGAGTGACGACACTATAAAGAGAAACAAAAATAATCATCCACTGCTAACTATTTCTGAACTATAATATAAGAAAGCCTAAAAAAGAAAATAACCTCTAATATGTTTTTCTTTTTGTTTGTTAGATTTCTTGTTTTGAGTTTAATTGTTCTCATTGTTTTTGAGTTACTAATAATGTTCCAATAAATCATGTTAGTAATTGTTACCTATAGTTGTCTCAACCTGCTGTGTTTCAGCAAAATTCATTGCGGTTGTAAAATTATAACTAGCTGTAATTCACCTTTATTTCGTCATGTTAAGCTGTGACCTGCCAACTCTGTTGGCTCCACTTACTCAACACTATAGCTAATTGAGCTGACAAATCAGTCACACATTTTAGTTTTACTCTACCTTGCCCAGCTGCCACTTTTGCAAACTGTCCTGATGTTGGAAGATATGCCTGATAAGTTATTAAACAAATGCATCCCTGAGTTTTAAATGTACTATATATAGCATTATGTTTTTCACCCTCAGTAAAACCCCCAAAATTGCTACAGCAGGTACCCCTGCAAGCCTATTAACAAGAGACGTGTTCACGCCCTTGAAATACATTTATTTTAAAACACTCAACCCGGCAATGTGTTTAATCGCTTTTCAGGCCTTCAGTATGTTGTTCTTTGCATAGGATCCCTTGTAAGCTAAAATGATGACTGAAGCTCTTGGCCAATCATTCTCTCTCTAGCCAAGCTGAAAAGGAGGCTGGGTGTGAAATAAATGGCTTTCTAGATAGCAGTATACCCGAAAAAGGCAAGAGTAGCCTTTTAGGTGACTCCTTATGAGCTTTATGGTACCGTGTCTACACTTTTATATTTAATGTCTTACCTGTTTAATATCATATGATGTGTGTTCTCTGTTATTCTATATGTTTTTTTTTTTTTTCTGCTCAGATAATTATTTACCTTGCAAAAATGTTGAAAAAGTCATTTTTCAACCACTGGGTTTGTTACTGAAAAGAAATGAGGTGGTTTGAGAAATGACCATTGCCATACTTGGAAACGAACTGTATAGTGTACAAGATGAGCAAAATCAATATAAAAGAAAAAAAAAAAAACACAAGCAGTGCTTTCATAATATTGTCTTTTATTCACTGTTATTAATGATCACGGCTTACCATGCTGTTGTATCACTGGTTAAGACATAGTTAGTAAGCCTGGTAGAAAATAATCTAGTGAAAAAGTATAGAGAATGGGACAAAACACACATACAGCAATTAGCATATTAAACAGGGTAAATATATTTAAAAATGTATATGTATGTTCTTTTTATGGATTTCCCCCTAAATTGAAGGACCCCTCCTGCACCTTCAAGTCAAGTCCAGGTCTTCAGAACTCACCCAGGTCCTCGGAACTCAAGTCCAGGTCCTCAGAGCTCATCCAGGTCCTCAGAACTCAAGTCCAGGTCTTCAGAACTCACCCAGGTCCTCGAAACTCAAACTCAGAAAGTCCAGGTCCTCAGAACTCAAGTCCAGGTCCTCAGAACTCAAGTCCAGGTCCTCAGAACTCACCCAGGTCCTCGGAACTCAAGTCCAGGTCCTCAGAACTCAAGTTGATTTTTAGCAAAATAAAGAGACTTCTCCAGCAAAACAAAACATTTGTATAGGTAATGGTGTTTACAATGTGCTACAATGTGTCGTTTTGCTTCTTTGATAGCATTTTTGCTTCTGCCACTCAGGAATTAACAACCCTAAAATTATTATAGCTTTGTAAACATTTTAGATCCTGACTGTCTTTTTTTCATTTTCATGGAGACATTGGCCAATATTTCGGTAACATTTCTCAAAATGTTGAAGCAAGCCCAATACAGGACTTTCAGATAGTTCCAATTTCAACTTAGCAAACAGCCATTTGTTTTGGCTTTGGTGTAAAAACCGTTGCTAAACGTTGCCACAATGATTGTCAGTCACGTGTACCACCAGTTTGAGTGCCTGTGGGAATCATGTTCAGTGACTGACCAGGGCAAAAGGTTCTGATCTATACTTCAACCTTGCTGAAGTAAGAAGCTGGGACAATAATCAATACATTTCATCAAGAGCAAGATAATACCAAAGCAGCTACAAAAAAGCCTCTTGTGGTTTAAAATCGTAGATTTGCAATGCATGTCTCTTGATCTCTACTTGTGACATGTCATGTGACCTCATAAATGTGCATACATTGCCTGCAAGAGGACTTTCTTACACATTTTTTGTCCAGTCAGTGTTTATGCCAAGGTACATAGCCTTTAGCTATTATGTGGTTTGTTTATAAAGATATCTCCCCGTGGACCCTATTCATAATTGTTTAAGGACTGTTTTAAAGAATGTTTTGATCTGTACTATATTTTAAAAGCTAATTTTGATTAATGAAGTTTGCAGTTTAGCCTTTTTTCCCAACCATTTAAAAGTTTGTTTTTACCTTTCACAGCACTATGTTCATAAAGCACTAAAAAAAAAGCACTTTTTATTTTCTTTGATTGGACCCTATAAATTAATACATTTGTACTACTACAACTATTGCAATTACCATTGCAACTTAACCAAACGGAGTATTAAACAGTTTGAGGCATTAGGTGACTTCAATCAGTCAATTAATCAATCAACAGCACCTTTCACCATAAATTGCCTCAAAGTGTTTTAATAAAACAAGTAAAAGATAAGATGACAAAATACAAATACCCCCTTAAATTGATACAGTAAAACAAGTCATTTTAATTATTACTTTAAAAAGCAGTGATACAAATAAGTAGAATAAAAATAAAAAATAAGTAATAAAAAAGGCTGATACGATTTTTCCTTTGAAATAAATATGCTAAATTATAAAAATGTTTCTTTAATCTTAATTTAAAAGCAGCAACAGATGGTGCCTGCCTCACAGATCATGGCAGATCGTTCCACAACATCGTTGCTCTAAAGCTGAAAGCTCTGCCACCTGTCTGTCCTGTGATCTAAGAGACAGAAAAAACTTTTAGATATATGAGATCAAGGCCGTTTAAAGCCTCGCTCCCCTATATTTGAAGCCTTCCTCATCTTTAAACCCCTACACAATTGCTCGTCTGAAACTGACTCGTTTCCATAAAAAAAAAAAAAAATGGATTCCTCAGTCATTTGATGCAATGACTTTCTGTAACGCAAGACGCCTGTCCTGATAAAACACAATTATCTCTTCACCTGAAGATGTTTGTAAAGCAAAACAAAAATGTTGCTAAAAGGAACTTTGTTCTTCATTTTTGCAAAATGGCTTAATTTAAACGTTGGATGTTATTACTCAACATTAGCACCAGCCATGTATATACAATCAAGGCTGTTTTGCTCTACTTTAATTGAAGAAAATTGTAGAAGATAAAGCTGTTATTTGTTTTAAAGCAATAAACTGTACAATAATTGCACCCTCCAAATGGTATATTTATATCTGGCCAGGAAGATCTTTTCTTTCAGTAAAGATAAATAAACCATTTTAGTCTTTACTAGGGTTATAGGCTTTTTTCATTCCACCAGTTTAGATCCCTAAAGATCAGTTGAGAAACAAAACCACTCATGAAGCTACACAATGACCCTGTTGTGATACATAAATACAGGACCTAAGAAGAAACTAAATACATATAGTTACCTTAGTAATTCTGTCTGACATAGAACACTGCAACAACTGTAACACACCTTAATATCTTGATAATTGATTTACTGAAAAATAATTTATAAAACCTTAGTATCTGAGTAATTGCAAACTCATAAATAACAAAAACAAAAAAAAAATCAATAAAAAACAACTTACTTTTTAATTAAACTGACTAGGCTGCATGTACCAAAGACCCTTAAACTCTGATACTGTGCAATCAACTGAAACCATGTGATTTTACTTAATTCACAATTATTGGGTATAATTAGTTTTCGTTATTTAAATGAGACATCCCTCACCGAAAAGTCTGAAAAAGATCATTGAAATACTATTACAACAGAATCTACCACTAAGCTGTATAATAAATATAATAAATCACATATCAGAAATGAACCAATCACTAATAAAATCTATTTAAATTCCAGTACATCTTACCCTGTGTATACAGTAGCTGTAATTCCATGCATAGAACATACGGCATACTTCTTATATTATTAAAACAAACAGCACACGATGACATCTCTTATATAAGTGAATATGTTATGTGCAGGGTGTCAGATATTTTAATTACAGATTGTGCAGTTTGGGCGAGAGAAAGCTAAGTGATTCTGTCAGCTCAAATTGTGTGAAACGATTTCTGTTATAAGAGACACCCTCATGCAACTTTGTAATTTATTATAAACCAAAACAAAGCCTGTACAGATAAACATAACATTTTTAACTGTAGGTGTCCTGGAGTTTTGACACACCCTTACAGTGATTGATGGATTTCTCATGCATGATTTATAATAACACCCAACTGACAATTTCAATTAGCACAATTACACTGACATACAGTTGTACAGTGTACTGGTACTGCAAAACATTGTGTGTACTGTTTCGTTCAATTGTTGGTACGTATATCTACAATATGCTATTACCATTGTCACCGCTTTACTATTGACTTAGTACAGCTCATGACTGAAGATTATTTGGTAAGGAGCATTTTACAACACGATTACAAAAAAAAAAAAAAAAAACACAAAAAAAAAAAACAACAGATTGGCATAATACTATACATTTCTCGGTTTTTAAAAAAGCACACTTTGACAGATTTTTGTGTATGAAAATGAATGTTTACCAAACCCCTTTTTTTCACTTTGGGGATTGGCTAAGAGTGATGCTTAAAATTCCCAAGCATGTACAAGCACTATTAGCAAAAGAGCCCAAATTCGATACACGAAAAAAATGTTGGTAACCTGTTTAAAGCTTGTTTCCTAACTAGTCATTAGACTGCATTCTTAGGCAAGCGCATGTATTGTGTCCAGTTAAATATATGCAATAGCTTTTCATATGTTCTAACCCCCTTATTCTGAACATTTTATGACATCTGTGACCTTGCAGTATTGAGCAATGCAGCAAAAAGTACAGCACTGGTCCTCCTTTGCCACGTCTTTTTCAATTACTTTCCCCCCTTTCAAAGAGTGCTGTTGAGTGGAGAATTGCTGTACTGGCAGCTATAGAGTACCATAGTACTTGACTAGTGCCCTTATTCCTTGATCAGATAAGTCATCATGCCTTGTCATTACAGCACAATAGGGCCTGTTGAGGAACATATTGTAGCGTTTCCAGGTAAATCAGTCATATATTTTTAAAAGGAAAAGAACACTAAGCAACACATTTTAAAGCTCTTCTTTCATGAAATACGACAGAATTAAAACTGAGAATATTCCTTTTTGTTTACAATAATCTTGTTAATGCTGCTGTGTGCAGTTTGTTTTTTTAAGCACAGTTCTGTGTATTATTATTATTATTGTTATTAATAATAATAATAATAATAATAATAATAATAATAATAATAATAATAATAATAATATGGCCACTTGTTTTACCCACGTTTTTTCTCAATTTAAAATGTCCAGCTATGTTCCCTCACCACAGTAATCCCTACAATTGTCTCTTTTCATCCTCTTCAGTGAATATTGGAAGACTCAGACTGGTGTCTGCTTTGAGGACCACTGTAGTGCAGTGAGGGGAACCCGTCCCTAACACACAGACGTGCCAGAGCCAATGTGATGCTCCCAGCGGAATCCCTAACAAAGATCATTGAAGACTCTTGGATCCATTCCAGATTTTTGTTACTTGCAAAAAAAAAAAAGTTTGCAATGCATCTGTGTCTCTCAGTGCCCAGTAATAATAATAATAATAATAATAATAATAATAATAATAATAATAATAATAATAATAATAATAAACGGTGACAACCTAAAATAAGATTCTTCCTCTAAAGTAGTTAACTTTTCTTAAAGGCCTTTGCAAACAAATCTGGAGAATTTAGCCTAGTTGCTATGGCACTGATGCTATTGCAGACAACAACACTGAACTTCAGCTCATACAATATTCCTTGCATCTGGAGGTTATCCCACCATGTGGAAAATGGTCATCAAATGTTTTCAGTAACAGGCACTCAGAAGGGTTACAACTCTGAGGCATTTTCCCCTAACCTTATCAATGAAAAACAAATAAGTGGTATGCCTAAGCACACAGCTCAAAATGGTACTAGCTTTACATCTCCTAGTCTCTCCAGGCTAAGAGGAAGCTTTGTATTACTGAAATAAAAGGTTAGCACTTTTATTTGGTGATTTATTGAAAAAAAAAAAAAAAATCCAGTTGCTTTTCAATATTCTTGAACCAATACATAGACATACCATCGGCTTTCCGAAACAAATGCATCCTCTTTTTTAGCTTGCGTTCTTAAACATCACAACAGTGTAACGCATGACTCACTTGTATCCTCCTGTGAAAATGTGTGTTTGCTTTTAAAACACCAAGTGACAGCTTTTGCCTCCAAATTCTTTTGACCACACCCGATATTGGAATTCAAGTTTAGTAACTCTACAGAAGAAAATCAGTTCTGTGAGTGCTTGATATATTTTATGCACTTAATCAACAGGAAGGACACAGAATCTCTATAGGGGGAATCAGAAGCAAAATATATTGTTTATACAGTAATATGCAATGAAATGTATGTGGGTGTGTATGTACTGTATTAATATCAATCACTTCCAATTAAATAACTACTATTACATCATATGATGTAAATTGTTTCTATAAAATAAAGGGTAAAAAAGACAAAAGAGTAATTAATGCCCCATCTGAGGGCTTTGAGTTTGTTTGTCCATCTGTGTTTGTGCAAGTGGAGGGGGGGGGGGGGGGTTGATACAGAGGAAGAAACATCATACGTGACTATTAAACACTCAAAAGTGTTGAAATTAGAAATACTGAAACTCAAATTTAGACACATCAATGGATTATTTAGTTCATTGAGTGTTTTGGTTGCATGCGGTTTGAAATCTTAAGAACATAAGAACATAAGAAAGTTTACAAACGAGAGGAGACCATTCGGCCCATCTTGCTTGTGGTCATGTTAACTGAAATCCAATGAAAATTGAGTCTGTCTCGATTCTCTGTGATCTGCCCAGATGGTGACGGATTTTACGGGCTGGTTTCTACTGAAGCCGGATTTGTATTCCTGTTTCTTCAATAATGGGTCCTACGTCTTGAATGAACTTGGGGTTGGGTTGTGGTGTTTGTTATGTATTGCCTACGTGTATTTTGCGGATACAGCGTTTTATTGATTTCTCCCGATTTGCCTTGGATAATCTCTTCTTCAAAGTGCATCTTTCAGATCCTGAAGCAGTTATCTCTGCCAGCTTCTTCTGGACAAATGCTGCATACAGCATATGTAATGCTTGACTGAAGAGGATCACATTAAGTTGTGACTTTGCACGAAACAGACAAATAAGTGGACTTTGCTGTGAAGTACTTGGTTTTAGCTCTCTCTGTAGCTGACTTGAAATTGTGTACTGAAACTAAAATGTGGATATATTTTCTCTCTCTCTCTGTGAGTTTTCCTCCTCTGAACACACATTGTGTGTGTATGTGTCTGTGTGTTTTATTTCAAGCTGTTTTTTGGTATGTATTTTAATAGACAAAACCTTTTATCAGTAGCATTCATACTTTCATTGTTAACAATTTCATTTTGCACTTTATTGTGTAAAGTGAAATTGCACTCTACCCACTCAACCGGAACTAACTATTTGTGTGATATTTAAAAGTGCTGTCTTCAGTAAGGTCCCTGATAATTTGTTGCTACTTTCTGAATAATGTGCTTTCTGAATAAAAAGAATTTAAGAATTTAATAATTTTATATTATTTTTTTCAATGCATAATTGCATCGGCCGGGCGTAACCTGGCTACACATTGAAAATAACCCTAAATTATCTCATTTTGTATATCCCCTGTTAAGGGGGTGTTACATCTGCACATAAATAAATGCTTCATACCAAAGGTCCATTCCTGTTTGGAGTTATGGATGATATATCACCACCAAAAGATGGGGCTTCAGTCAAAGGTGAAAAGTTCAGAAACATGGAAGGAATGTTCTTTAAATATGTATATCAAAATAGCTGTGGGAATAAAAGGGCACGTCTGTCAATGTTTAATTGCCCATCATTATAATTGCAGTATTCAACAATGTATGTTCACAGTGTACAGTATGCTGGGCTTACTCTGGTGTTATTAGAATCAAGCTAATGCCTGCTGTGTTGTTAAAACACTGATTTACCTTATGTGTCCTATGGAGAAAAAGACCATTGAAATCTTTCCAATTTCGCATTAAAGCCATGTTAATAATGCAGCATCTGTCTACACCCCAAGAGATTTCAGCCTTATTAAACACAAGTAGGGGTCAATCCTTGCGCTCTGTTAGTGGTACAGTACCTGTCAAAGGCCTTCAGCTATAAGGCTTTTTGACTAATTCATAAACCTGCTGGGCCCATAATGTAAAGGGACAGAACTCAACAGGCTTTCTTTAATATGTAGCCCATAAGAGTTGCAAATGTATTCCCTCCCAAGGTGTGCTGACTTTAATTTGCATTGGGTAATGTCATTACGTTAAACACTTTTGACATTTGGCCTCATAGCCAAGGTGATCTGTCAAGTGTATTTCTGTTAACCGACTGTCACCAGCTGATAAGAAAAAATAACAGGCTCTCGGAGTTCAAAGTTAAACATTCATGTTAAAATATCACAGGTTGTTTGGATCCTTGCATATATAATTCTCCTTGCTCTATGCATTGTGCTCATTCTTCTCCATAAAAGTACGAAAATGCAGAGGCAGTTGTTCAGGAATCTTCTGCTCAACTTCATGGAAACACTCAAACCACTTTCTGTGCTTCCTTGGTGTCCGTGGTGCTCTTTCCTATGTCTTTAGCTTCCTTTTCGTAGCTCTCAGGTCCAATCTATCTATAAAAATCAAACGTGTGAAACTAGCTATGGTTGATGAAATTCTATATTGCACCAACCGTTGAAGAAATGTTATCATTCGTCATTGGTAGTAAAGAAATAACAATATTTGGGATAACAGATAACTAATGAAAATTAAATCATTTAGGTATCTTTGAAAATGATCTAGGGGGATTAGTGGGAAAGTGGTCTTGGCTAAAATGGGCAAAACAGTTTCAGTACATCCAGAGTCAGTCTGCATTAATAAAAAATAAAAAAAAATAAAAAAAATTTGTGGAGCCACTACACCAAGATAGCTCATTCATCTGTGTGGGGGAAAACAGGCAACCAAATCCCAATCTTTCTGTATGTATTTCTCTCACACGTTGCATGGAGTGAATGTTGTTTTTGCTTATCTGTTCTTTACAAAACACATACGATGTAAATATGTAATAAATACAAAATAATAGTGATAGTTTGTCATTTTTGCATATGGACTATCTTTATGCTGCTTTCTGCATCAGTGACTAGACCACACAAGACATTTCTCATTGTCTAATCTACACTTGTGCTGTCCCAGTTCAAAGCAGTTTGCTTTTTTTGGAAGCCTCTCCAGTGAAAACTGGATGTGAAACCAATACTTTAAAACCAGTTGAAAAAAACATTTTGAATTGAATGAATTATTACAATTTCCTTTCCGACTAATAAACGTAAATATTACCACACTACTGAATCATGTAGGGTAGGGTTCTCTGTTTTAGTCCAGTCTTTTACACATATTGTGTTGGGTGCTCAGAATTTAAATATAGCATAGCACAGTTCGGGGGGCGTGTAGCTGGGGATCTCTAATTAGTCTCTAATTCCCTATTTAAGCCCTGATTACCTGCACTCCCGCTGTCTAGTATTTTCGTCGTAGCAAATGCTCAGATGCCGACATTTCGTGCTTCAGCTTAAACGCCTTCGCTGTAATATCTAAACTTTGTTGCCTCGCTCCTTTCATTGCAGGTTACTTCTCTGTACAAGATATTATCAATTATTTTCCTACCTGCTCCATTCAGCTTCTCTACTTGGCTGCAGGAGCTCCAGTATTAGTCTTTCCTGCTCCATCCAGTCTCCAGGCCAGCAACAGCGCTGTTCAAAGCACAACTCAATTACTCAAATTTCTCTGCATTTTCATTAGAAAGACTGGCCCTCCGTTAAACTTTCAAAGCTCTGTCGACAAGACACTGACATTCCCTCATCAGTGATTGCCTTGCCTTAGCTCTATTTAAATCTACCACAAAGCTTTGTCTGCTGAGTCTTTTTACTCCTCGCCTGCAATCAAGTGCCCCTCCCCCCGCTCCCCACTCAGCATCTGCTCCCACAGAGCCAGCACAATTTGTCATTCCATTAAAGATCCTGTCCTGGACCTCCATCAGGTTCGTTAAACATTTTAAAGACCTATCCAGCCCACTACAAACTCTATTCAACCAGTGGCGGCTTGTGACTTTGACGGGTCTCATAACATACTCCAACGACACTGCTGTACTGCAACTCTTCCACCGGCGCTTCACAGACCATGATTTCCACCACAACACCCTCATCAAGTGTCTACAGCGAGTGGTAAGTTGCCATGGTGACCAGGAACTTCATCAGGCAATATGAGCCTGTGCCTCAGTACTTCAGCCTTCTGGCTCCTGCTGCTGCACTTTTGCAACGTGAGATCTTAGCTTGCTGAATTGTGACATCTAAATGCTGCAGTCTTGATATGTTTTGAACATGTCTTGAAAAATGTATTATTTAAACTATAAAGAATAAGCAAATGTTTTATATATAGACAATCATTTTAATCATAATGACCAATATATATTTTACCCTGCTTTACTGAAGCCAATAGTTTCAATTCCAATCGCAGCCTCTAGATAGCAGCATAATACCACAAGTTTTATATAATTTAAGCTGGTTTACTATCACTGCGAATCTCGCACACTCCAACCTTTCTATCCAGTTCGTTGTCACTCCGAGGGATTCTCAGTCCCCTCCTGCCTCAACCTTTTGCCTATCTATATTACCTACCCATTCCTGCAACCTCTTCCTGTTCCCAGATTCACACGTCATCAAAGCACTTTATACAACTTTCAAAGTCACCATTTCGTTCAATGTGAGCTCCCAGTCAGGTACGGAAATCATGTCCTTCGATTATCAAAGTTTTAGTCAAAGCGTCCTCCTACCCCACAATAGACAATACACTCATAGACTGCTTATGATCATGTCAATTTTTCAGCAGACTCATAGCAACACATTTTCATCCTCTCAGGTTCTGCAGCAGCTTCAGATCTATGAATTCTTCATCTCGGCCTAAAGGCAGCCCCATCTCCGACACCATATAAAACCGACTTAACTCTCAAAGACCAATATCCACCGCATTCAGCAGATCTCTGCTCTCTACAGCAGATCACTGCACTCTACCGATGGCAGTCCACCATTCACTATTACAGATCACCACTTCAGCAGACTGCCCAGTTTCACCAGCTGCTATTCAACTGAATCCTATTCTCAGTAATCTTCTTCAATCTTCTCAGTATTACATGTCTGCAGCCCTTGCCCCTTCTTCAAGAGCTTTCTATTCTACAGCCTAGTCAGTGTCTTCAACTTTCCACACCAAGAATCGGATTCATCCTATTCCTTCAATCAAAATCGTACCCTGGCTTTCATCATCCATGCTAGGGATTCTCTCTATCTTGCCTCAGTATCTATTAAATCTTACATTTCCGAGATCCAATATCACTACCATATCATGTCACCCTGTGATGAGTCAAAGGGTTTTCGGTCTGTGATTCAGCCTCCCGACAGTAGATGGCATCAAACCAACTCGGGACTTCCCTTACCAAGATCTCGTGACCATGGCAAAAGTCATCTTTTGAGGGGCGGCACCTTGGTGAGGGGCGGAAGTACGAGTATGTAACTTCCAGCCACTGGAGTCAAGTGAAGGATAAGGACACGTGTCGGTTGGGGATTGGTGTTCCACTGACTACAGAGGCGGGACATTACATACTAAAGGGAACGTACTACTGTGTTCGGGGTTGGTCCGAAAGTAAAGTAGGAGGAGTAACGGGTGGAGGGAGAGTCTGGTTTTGTGCAGCGGGATTTTTGAAACACTAACATTTCTTTTGTCTTTTTTTTGTTTATGTACGGGTCACCACGAAGACAAATTAAAGACGAGTCATCACAGTTTGTTTTGGATTCCACCCCTGCACTCCTTCCCTCACACCATTTTGTTTTTCGTTTGTTATTTAATCCTTTTGTTGTGTATAGAAAATAAAAATAAATTATTTTATTTCTGTACACATAAATTACTGTCTGGACATTCCATTTAATACACTCTCGCCTCACACACCCCCATTCATTCCGTATAGATGCAGCCACCTCAGCCGCAAGGGACAGAATCAATCACAGCCTGATCAAGAATATTGGGAGCTAGTCCTCTTCTGCGGTAATTGTTACAGTCATTCATCCTCCTCGGATATAGTTGCAGCCCATTCTAAAATTGCTAGTATGCCTGGAGCGGGGGCTTCCTTTCCGCCCGGGCCACCAGAGGTTCCCCTAATCAACCTCAAGGGTTTTTTTCCTCTCTACTGAATGCCAGGTATACACATAGTCACACCTACTAATAATTCATATCCCCCCTGTTTGTCCTTCTGTCCTTTTGTATATGTTATGGGTCGGCATGTGTTCTTTGTTATTGTCTCACGGTGTAGGTGTTTCATGGAGAGTCGGGGGTCCATACCTTGTGGGGCAAGTGATCACACTTCCCCGACCTCAGGTCCAGGCATCCGCCTCCCTTCCTTCTAATAGGGGGGTTCTCACCGTCGTTAGTCGAAGCGCACCACCAGCGACACTCTATCCTATCGCAGCTAATGTGCTTATCTTACCTCACCTAGTGAGGCTCTGTTCTACCCATCCCTCTCTTCGGGACATGGCCGCTTTACACTTCCAGTGCTCGAGTCCCATTCTAACCTGCATGATTTCCTTTACTTCAGGTCCCAGGCAGTGCAGAGTCTCGGCCGATCACTCACAGGGTTTAACGAGTGCCCTTTTACAGAAGCCTTAGATGCCTAGTACCCGACTCTCCTGAGCGGCGAATTCCTTGTATTTCCATTTCATGTCCTGGAGACCAGGACCGATTTTCTCTCCCAATGGTCAGTTATTCGAGTATTTAACCATCATATATATTTTTTTGATAGCTGGGCTTCGCCCCTGGGATGCGTTGTCTACGATACCTTCAGTCAGCAACCACCTTTCTATCCTAATTTCCAGCCCGGGCCATCAGCCCACTACTAAGTCTGAGCTTCACCCGCTCCTCTGTCCTAAGTCCGTTCCTTCAGCAGCACTCTGTCCTACTAACTGCCCTTTCTACTTCCTCTGCCCTATCCTTATATACCCATCTCACACCCCGTGAAATGGGAACAGAAAGTCCTCAGAATAAATCAAATTTTAATCTATAGGATCTATGTGAGTATGTATAAGACACCAAAAGGAAGAAATTATTTTTGTGGAAATAAAGTATTTGGAGCAGACTTTCCTGTCCATGCATTAGCTTATGAGTGATATGGGTTGCCATTTGGTTTCCAATTGGCTATTTATAATACATTGGCTGGGAAGATAATAACAAACTGCAATGCTGTGCTGCCCTGTCAACAGATTGGTGAGCACCAAACAGTCATGCTGTTCCACTGAGCTCTACCCAGCTGGAAACTGCCTCAGTGCAAAAACACTCCAAGCTGAATGTATTCAAAACAACAATGGCAACAGCAACCAAGGAGAGATTCAGTAAAAT
The DNA here is from genome assembly GCF_017654505.1 of Polyodon spathula. Classification (NCBI taxonomy): domain Eukaryota; kingdom Metazoa; phylum Chordata; class Actinopteri; order Acipenseriformes; family Polyodontidae; genus Polyodon; species Polyodon spathula. The sequence continues at coordinate 33,455,211 of NC_054534.1, forward strand.
AGTCAGCCAGTTCTAGAAAGAGGGCTGTTGAAAAAAAAAAAAAAACAGCGGCATGTTTTTGTTAGCCAAAAGCAAAACTATTGTACATCCGATGCAAAGGCTCAGCCTTCCCGGCACGTGATTACAACTCATCTGTTGGTCTCAACATTGCTTGTGAAGCAGGAGGATTAGTATATATGTTTATTGTAGTACACGACTCTTTGGTGACGTGCTGCTATATTTGGATACTTTCTGGGAATGTTTTTTTTCTTTCTCTGAAGGTATTTTAGAACTGCTTTTTATTGTAATATAACATTGTACAGGACATTATTTAAAAATGTTAAGCCCATAGGATGACAAAACTTTTCTTTTCTTTCTCGACCACATTTAGAACTGGATTATATTTTATATCGTTTGCCTTGTGTTCCTTTGCTATCTTCAAAGCTAACAAAGAAATCACAAGTGAGAAATGGAACAGGCGCTCTCTTGGTTCGGAATCATGATAAACCTGTAAGTGACAGGTTAAAGAGTTTTACCTCATATTGCATCACACCTGCACTAGCAAGTCGCTTATGAGTTTGCTTGTATTTGTGTGGCTTCAGTGACGGGACACAAATGACAGTGTATGTTTCATAGATTTAACTTTGTGACGAAGCCTATCTTTAGCCACCCACTCAGCAGGGACAACTATTACAAGTGGTCTAAATCACATGCAAAATATATATACAGTATATACTATTATACACTGGAAACACTATGTTCATGTGCAACAGGGTCATGAATGCAATGCTCACATTTATTTTGCACTTGTATGTTATTTTTCTAATTGTATTTATTGATTGATTAGTGCAAGCTTTATGTTGTCTGACAGATTGCCATTGATTTGTGTCATGTTATGCTGGCTTCTCCACTCGTTTCTCTTCAACTAATAGAATTATTGATCATTTTACGCACCTGAATCTAAATTGCCCATGTTTTTTTGAGGGGTTTGTGTTTGTGCAGGAGTGGGAGTGCAGCATTTGGAGCTTGGAATGACGAGGAAGAGAGTGAAAAGGACCAGTAAATGGAGCATCCCGACTAAGTACTGGGCTGATTGTATGCCAGTGTTGAATAATGAACTTGAGCAGCTTGCATGTTTTTATCCTGCTGTTGGGGCTGCTCGGGCTAGCGTCTGCCTTGTTGTGTGGACATCGATAGTGGTTCAAGGGTTCCCAGATCCAGCAGGGACTCCGCATTTCGTTGCTCTCTAAATCCTCTGCTACTGGACTGAAGCAGGTTCTTCCCGAGCCGGGAAGTGTTTAAGAGGGGGGCAGTGTAGCGTTGGGTCCTGCAGGACTTATGAATGGGATGTTTTGGTGCTGCATTGAATTGCTGGGGAGGTGGGATTTGCTTGTAAATATGTATGCTGTGTTCACTTTCATGCTGTGTTGTGCGTCTGTCTGTCTGTGTAGCTGCTGCAGCCTGGTTCCAACTAGGTCCACTCTTTCCCGTCTGATGACTCTATATAAGCAGCAGCCTGCATGCTGTTAAGGGGAGTGTGTGGAGGGTGCTGAGAGAGTGACAGCAGCAAGAGCTAAAGACCACATTCGAGTGAAAGCAATGGCACTTACAAGCGCCATTCCAATTCTACAATAAACGGCCTTCCAGCTCCAAAGAAATCCCTTGTTGTAGTGTCTCTTTCTTCCAGCTGAAACCAGGCAAAGCCGCCACCACAATACTAATAGAATAAAATATAAAATAGGATGCAACAAGTTAGGACTACAAGTTATATGTACAATGACATAGTAGTGCAATAATACATTAGCTGAGGATCCTGTAATGTGGTACTTAGGTCAGGCAATTCCAGCACATAATAGGAGTAGATCAAGAGATCTACAAGTGCAGTCTAAACAGGTGGGTCTTGATGAGGCGGCGGAAGGCAGTGAGAGTTGGTAGGCAGTGAGAGCAGTCTTGAAGTTTTCTTGTCGCTGGTTCCACCGCAGAGGGGCTAGTACCTATTGAAGAACACTGTATGCCTTCAGGTAAAGTTACTCTTATAAAAGGTTAACTGTGGTATACAACCACAGTTGCTAAGCAAAGTGGAGGAAATACAGTAGTAGTGAAAATACAGTAGGTAAAGCAAAATGTAAGTGTGGGTAAATATATACAGTGTAAGTACAGGACAAAACAAAAAAGCTAAATTAAACAACGCTGGACAATGCTGTCTCTTTGTAATTGTAAACTCATGTTATGGTGCTTAAGTGTTGATATGGTAGCACTTCAGTTTAAGGTTCCGTTATATATAGAATAATTTATGGGCTGCATTACATGAAAATATTTCATCGAGGGGTTCTGTGAATCATAAACCACGAGAGCTTGTTGAGGTTGATGTCTCTGGGGAAGCAAAGTCCACTTAATTGCTGTGATAAATTGACTGAGGATACTGGTTTTGTTTAAGCTATCTGCCAATACTACTAAGAACAGATCGTATTGTACCAGGTTCATTATCTTTTTTCACTACGCAGAAAATTTTAAATTGCCAAGTGCCGTGCTCAAACACGGATCTTGCTTCTGAATTTCTGTGCTCTTCAATCTCAGATTTTCTCAGAGCCAAGTCAAATTTGGTTTTCTTGGATGCGTTTACATTTCCTTGCTGACTAATAAAAAAATTCAAGCAGCGGTGAAGAGATGTTGAGTTTGTGAGATAGATGTTTCCCCAGCTAATCTTCATTGACAGAGAGCTGTGCAATACAACTTTTTGATGTCACAAAAGTGCAGCATGACCTTTTTTAGCATGGACCTAGTGTAAATATAGCTACTAACCATTTAATATAAGTGGTTATCTTGTAAGAATATATTGTAACGACCCAGGAGTCTGGTTTTCTACAACAGGACACAATTGTGTGTTCACAGAGTTCTAGAATGTTCTTTGGCCCAGAGCCAAGTTAGTTGGTACTGCAGGTGTTCAGTGATGTCAGACGCGAGAGAATTTCCACCAATCACGACCTCAGCTTGTAAGGAGAAAAGGGATGGACACTTTGCAGAATGAGGGATGGGCGAGGCAGATCATGCAGACTTGGGAATGGTGGGTGATGTGCTGGGGGCGTGGATTGGACGGGGAAATATGAGTCAGTCAGGACATTGGTGGGAAGGAGATCAGGGATTACAGAGCTAGTGGATACTCTGTGTGATTTGACTGCAGTTTAGTTGGCGTGGCACATGGCCGACAGTCTGCTTGACTTTTGTTTTACAGTCTGTGCAACAATACGTTTCTCAGCTGTTGCTGTACAACTCGCTTTAAAGCAGCACACTTTACTTACCTGCAATAAACCGCTGAATTCATGAACCTATAATATCTGTGTGAGCCCGCTTCATTTCCCACCCATCGCTACAATATATTATACTCATATAAAATGTTATAATAAAAAATATAGCAAAGATGTATTGTAATAGTGTTATTGTCTCTCTAATCATAATCTATTACAACAAATAACACAATTATAGCATGTTTATAAATATAAAACTCCTTACTGTATAACAGATACATACTGTTTATTGTTTATTAGTAATATAAATAATCATAAGCAGAACTTTTGCATGTTAAAATACATGTCGTACTGTCTCAACTTTACCAATTATTCTGACTTTACCAAAAAAAAAAAAAAAAAAGGCTTACTTTAATACAGAAAAGGCAAAAGTAATATTAAGAAGGGGCTTGTTTCTTTTGTTCTTGTAGATTATTACTATAATTTGGAACAGAGACAAACCTGTTCACACCTGCTTTCATATCTTTGCCAAGCAATTGAGATGGTGGGCACAGTAACTCTTGTAGCCACAGGTTTCTAAGAAGGCAGAATGTGGGAAACACATGACTTTTATCTTTGCCTGCTCAGAGGCTGGTTTGTACCGGCTGTTTTGGAAATGGTAACTGTCAGATAATACTTGTGCATTTCTGAAATATTTTACCACCTCTTGCACACCCCATTCCTTCACATTGCATTATATTTAGTGACCTGTATTCCCAAAAAGTGAGCCCCTTAAATTTGGGCATGACAATTCCTGAGCAGTTCCTGTTCCTAGGTTAGGCTACAAAACTACCAAATACTACAAATATATACCAACAATAACTTGTTTTCAAACAAAATTACAATTATTTAACAGGCAGCACAATGAAACATCACTTTATATCAATAATTAGTTGAAGTATTTTTCACATTATCAGACATCTGTTGTTGTATTGAAAAGTGCAACACGTATTTTAGGGAGTGGTCAGAAATTAGGCGAGATGAGCATCAGGTATATTTTAATGCCCTTAATTAAGAGTGTGTTAGACACATTTTGTAACAGGGGCGGGTCATCCAACTTTTTAAGGAACAAAATGAGTGAAATAAGGACATGAGAAAATTATTCTGGAAACTGACGACTTTAATTTGTATTTGACTTATTTTTTCTGCATTCAGCACAAATTTGTTTATGGATTATTATCATGGCAAATTTTGTTAAACAGTTTGACAAAGTGCATTTTTACAAACAGGATGAATTCAAACACCCTCTCCCTATGCCCAACCTTTAATTTCTGCTCTGTTTCGTTCTGTCTGTGTAATTGAAACAACGTCAATAGAAACCATTACCTTATACTCTTCCAAAGATTACAGGGAGTTAAACCTTTTAAATATGTGTACTAAAATATTTTGGCAGATACATTACGATTTATTTAAGTAAAATACTTCAGCGTCATTCCAAATATATGATTTGTGACCACATGCAAATAAACATTCTATGGTGAGGGCTGGTGATGATGTGTTCTATGAAGAAAACAAAATCCAAACAAGAACCGATCATTTGGTTGGCCTTCTTAGCATCTTACAGAAACCAGAAAAGCAAAGCTAAGGAGAGTGGGACATTTGGTGGTAATAACTATCTAGAAAAGTTAAGCAGCTGTTACAAAACCCTGTAATTGAGATAATGTTATTTTACAAAACACCATTCCTGATAGTACCCTGTGGGAACTTCAGGACAACATGATTATTTAAAACCGATCTGGTGACATTTATTTGCTTTTGGTATGGTCTATATAATTAAGAGTGGATCAGGCAGTTTTAGTTAGGGTTACATAATACTATTTGGTTCTTTACTAGTTCTGGGAATACTGATGGCATTCAAAAATGTTTAATGTTTCTAATTTAACAAATATCTTTGAGTGGACATTTTGACAAAATGTTGATAAATACTTTACAGTACACAGACACATTTTATCAAAAGTAAATTTAACTACTTGTAATTGTCGTCACTAAACACAATACTTAATCATTTGTTATTTCATTTTTTGTTTTACCATCTAACCACTTAAATGACACAATATAGCCTTACCTTGAAAAGTATCATGTGACGCACATCAATGTCTGTGTTGTATGTCGTTTATTTGGCCTCAGTCAAATGAATAAACAATCTGTTATATATTACTCTGCAGGTGCAGAGCGCTGTTCACGTGCACAGCACGTGAGAAATTGTTACAGTTTATATCAGCACATGGAAGGACGCGTGTTTGCTGAGCATCTCAACACGTGTAGGGCCACGTGTTAGACAATATAAAAGGTGGGTTCTTGGGGTTCTGTGTGTAATTGCCTGAATAAACAACATTTGGTTTTGTACAGTTCTCCTTGTCTGGGTTCAGTTATTTCAGGACCCAAAATACATAGCACAATTGATCAATGACATTTTTTAAAATAACAATATTAATAAATAAATGAAAAATAAATAAAATAAATACTATATATGTCTATGTAAATCTGTTTATACATATATCTGTCTATACTATATCTAATCTATCTATCTAATAATAACCCATCTTTCTCAAACTTGCCAACATCTGCGATTTTGCTAGACTGTCTTGTTGATTTTAAGTTACTCCCAAGACGAACTGGCACGAATACGCGAACACTATAATTAAATTTCATTCAGCTGCATGTTAATATTTTAACTATTACTGAGAATGTATTTTGGAGTATTCTGGAATTACAAAATATTCAGCACATGTATTTTCCATACAAAATACAGAATACTTCTAAATTGGCATTTGCATTACAAATTACAAAATACAAATGTAATGAAAATACCTATTTTAATTACATGTATTTTCGATACTGCCCAACTATGGCTATAGTTCATGAAGTAAAACACACCCACTGCCTAATAGAATAGTATCGCTATTATTTCTGGGGGAAAAAAACAAAACAAAATGACTCTGTCCTTTTTAAACACAACACAACATGGGTACTTCAAAATGTTGAGTCCTTTATCAGAATTGAGGAGGGACAAATTCCACCCACCCGGGTTTACATGTATATTGCATTCTGCTTAGTGTCCTTGCTTTTTATCTATTGCCATGCATAGTTAACTGCTGCTTTATGTTATTTTTTTCCTTAAAGTTCCCACGAAGCAAAAGAATTATTGTACTAAAAAAGTTGGGAAATAGAGAGGTATTTATCAGCAGCAGTCTGGAGATGTGTAAATCTTGACTGTATACTGCATTTATCATTTGTATGTATAAATAAATGTATAAACAACTTCAAATGTTTTGAGATTGCTTAAGGAAGTCTGTTTTGAAATGCCTGCAGTTTGGCTATGCCCTTTTGATCGGTCCTTGTGTTATCTGTTTTGATGTTATAGATACACATTTCTTGAAAATATTTTATTACAGAAGGTCAGGAAGGTATATTTTGTCTCAATAGGATAATGATTCTTCAATTTGGCCCAAGAATTTGATGCATTTTGACCCAAGGTACATGTTAATCGATCCAAACCCCCTCCAGGCCCTCAGCACTCATTTTCAAAATTTAGAAAAGCATAGTACAATGATGATAAGGTGACATCACAATTCTAGAAAAAACAACTTCCAGAAGTCGTCATAAACATAGCCAAAGTGATCTTTTCCCTCTGCTGGCCCAACCACAGGTATGGCCAAGTTGAAAGCGTATTTGAATGGACTGAGGAAGTGGGAAGTGTGTTCAGATAATAACTCAATATTGGATCCACAAAACCCTGCACCATTATCGCAAACATCAAAAAAGGCAAGGGAATTTAAAAAAACAGGGCAACATAATGTTTCACATGATTATCAATGTAATAGTAATAGATTAATGATTTCCTCAAAGACCAAATTGTTCATTCTTTGTTTGTGTGGTCAAAACATGTTTGGATTTGCTTTATTTACTGGTCTTGGTTTGGGGGGGATGTACATGTTTTTTCAATCTTTGTTAAATTATTTCAATGTTGTTATATATTGTGTGGTTCATTTTCTGTCATATGGTGTGGCAGTCTTTCGTGACTTGTATCCCAAATATTCTTTGCTCCGTTGAACTAGTCTCTGTATTGCATCAACAACAGAACAAACAATGTCATATGAATCTTGGCAGGCCTTACACCAGTCTAAAAGATTGGTACTCTTAAGCCTGTTTGCAAGGGGCTCCGTTTGTATTCAGCAGCCTAATTAAAGTGACTGAGATGCCAAAAACTGCACTGCAACACATCACAGTATACAACTAACAAGAATTGCGAACTTGTTGTCTTTCTGAAAGGTGACTCCACCCACCAATCTCATACGTTACCAGTTTGACCAGTTAAATAGGTCTCTCTGGTCACAAACCCCTGTTGTTTCTTTGTTTGGTCCTCCTCCTCCCTGCCTTCACCCTGCAGCGTGCTTTGTCTAGGGGGAAGGTGGCCCCAAGTGTCACCTGTCCTGCCCGCTGGCCGAGCCATTCTTAATCTCTGTATTATATTCATGTCAGCTCGGCCAGCATAGGGGCGTCTATCGCTCTCCAATGGATAAGCCCATGGGCCAAATTGTAATGTGAATGTATTCTGTGTCTGTCGGGTATCATGTTCATGTCGGGCATAACTGTTTGTCAATTGTTCAGTGCCATCCGGCATATCTTTCACAACCAATAAATTGTTATTTTTACTACTAAGTGGATGTCTTCTTTCTGAAACAATTAATTTGCAGGAAGGAGCAGTTAAATTGTAGTTTATTTCTAATTGTTAAAAAATATTTTATTCTGAAAAAGTTCCCTTTGCCTTTACACATGCTTCCGAATAAGGCCTAAAGTGAAGATTTGTTTATCCCTCAAATACATGTAAATACTGGAAAACAACATTTTATAGTTTGGCTTTATTAAGTGGCAAACAAGGCTATAATATCAGTTACAAAGGTATTATCCAGATATTATTTCTGTAGTTTTACCACAGAAGTTCTGGCTGCTGTTAAGCCAAGGTTTATTTGTTACTAAACAGCTCAAATCAACATTTCCCAATATCATCATATTGTAGCTGAAAAACATCCAGAGATTCTTTGCCTTGCGAGATCCACTGGGATGATCAACACATGGAATCAAGCATACTGCGAATGCCTTTAGATGCTTGGCACAGTCATCACATAGTTTTCTATACATTCCAGCCAGAGGTGGGACAGTTCATCTTATAACTGCTATTTGTGAGTGGTTAGGTCGCGCCCTGTTTACAAAAGCATAGTGGCTATTTGTTATTCCTGTTTAGTCTTTTTCTCCAAGATTACACACAATTACTCAACAGAGTTAACTAATATTTATCTCAAAAACTAAACTGACATTTGGGTATTGCTGACAGAATCCAAACATCCGCAAAATCAACGATGTTTACAGATAAACGACACCTTCTTCTTACATGTAATACAAAATGGTGACTCATTTGCAAAGTTTATGCAACATATTTGACATTTTATATTTACAATACTTAAGCAATAGAACTAGAAAAAGAGGGCCTCACGGTCTGGTAAAGCCTTCGGTTCTGGCTTTTTAACTACAAGAGGCAGGCCTTAATGTTTCATTTCATTTTAAAACTGCTTTACATTTTCCTGCTATTTCATCTCATACCTGTTTAACATCCTATTGTGTATTCCTCATGTTTCTTTGTTGATGTTTCCATTGTGCGCTAAAGCCCATAGGTGAAGCAGTGTGCAGTGATGCCTGTACAAAACTAATATGCTTTTTTTTTTTTTTTACCTGTTGCCTGTTCTACCCCACTCATGCAGATTCTTTATTAAATCTTTTAGTATCTCTGAATGAATTAACTCTGATGAAAGCACGGTCCAAAAGATGTTTCTTAACTTCATTTCTTTAAGTTTTTCCTTTTTTTACCTACTTTAATAAGCATGATGTCCCACAAGTTCAGTGGTACCCAAGAATACATTCAATCCAGAACAATTAGGCGTTATATTTACATTTCTTTTTAACACAGAAATGGTGACTGACAAGTTTACTGCACAAGACCCCAGATCTGTTTCTGCAAAGAAATAACTAACTGGAAACCTGCAACCTACTTTATGGATTTTTGGAACAAGTTCAGAGGATTAATTAAAATATATCCTGTAAAAACAAGCATAATGATACAGTAGTCATAAAAAGGATTGTCACAATGACAAATACACTATTTAAAAGGGTTTAAATCAAGTAATTACAAGTCACTCAACTGCATACTTTCATAATTAAAAATTATGTATTGACTTAGCTATTATTATAAAGTACTTTTCCATCTAGTACATTTCCACCCATCTCAATTCATCCCTGCTTGACAGTATGTTGTTAATATGTTGCACTTCTCTTTCAGGAATTTGTTTTGAGGCCATTTTGAATTATGACAACCTGTGAATGAATCCCCAAATTACATCTTCTGAAAATTATTTTATATAATTATTTTTATTGTTATTGCAACTTGCGCAATGTAATTCCCTGCACTTAACTATGATTATTGTAATAAGACAATTAAAAAAACGAAGAAAAAAAAACTGTATGAACAATTTAGATCTTTTATTTAAAATCATGCAATCAAATAAACTACAAAATGGTATCACAAAATGGTAATGGTATCTACTAGAAGCCATAATAGTAATACAGTAGTTCAGTATGTAACATTATTCAGCAGGTTCCATTTGACTGTATGAAGCAAATTTTTTAATTCTACATGGTGATGCAAAACCTTTGGCTATAGCTGTGTACAGGGTGAGTAAGTAAGTAAGTAAGGTAAACTTACCTTCTAATCGCCCTGTGTGTGTGTATATATAGACACACACACACACACACACAGCCATAACTCTTTGTCTGTCATGGTATACAGACCCTTGGGACAGGCCCTCTCCAAGCAGCGACTGTCGCAGTGGATCGTGGACACAGTCGCGACTGCGTATCAGAATGCCAGCTTACCCCCACCTGGGCAGGTAGCTGCATACTCTACCAGAAGTGTGGCCACTTCTTGCGCCCTCTTTAGAGGAGCCTCACTGTCCGAGTTTGATTTGTATGGAGGCTAGCTGGACTACGCCGCATGCCTTTACCAGGTTCTACCACGTTAACCTGGTCGATCCCTCAGTGCCTTTATTGGACACAAGGGCCCTTGAGGTTGCACACTCCCATCAATGTGTGGTTGAAGTATCTGGCATTAGCTGTCCGCTCATCACCCTCGTGACGGCTTTCTTATACTTTCCCAAAAGTATCGTGGGTGGCCGTCTTCGAATTGAAAGGGAACGTTACGGATATAACCCTGGTTCACTGAAAGAGAAGATGACCACTAACCAGCGAGGTCGCTTCAGTCTCTTACACGGCTTCGAGGCAAAAAGAGACCGAGCATTCTGCGCAGTGACAATTTAATCCCTCGGGACGTCACTCCACAGATTGGCCTATCGGCAGCTTTGGTATAAAATGCTCAGAAATACTTACCAAAGGCAGGCAATATCCCAAAAGTACCGTTGGTGGTCATCTTCTCTTTCAAGGAACCAGGATTACACCGGTAACCTAAACATTTTCATGTTCTTAAAGTTACACAGGCGCCACGCTGTGATGTGTGCTGCTTGTACTGATATTGAGCCACTGTGATGGCCCAAGTCTTTTATTTCCAAGAAAATATAGAAATGTTTGGTGAAGGCCGCAGACGGTGCATCGGGGGCTGCGTTTGGCCCGTGGGGTACCCTTTTGGAACCCCTGCTCTAAAACATTCAATATTGGCAATAATAATAATCTTTATAGCACCTTTCATAGTAGACCACCATCACAAAGCGCTTTACAAGATACAAGACTAAGGTGTGTCAATCACTTACAACAATGTCTCACAAGAAAGACGGAGCAAAGTCGGTAAGCGATTTGCTCAAGGTCACACAATGAATCAGTGGCTGAGCTGGGATTTGAACCCGGGACCCTCGTGGTTTCAAGCCCATTTCTTTAACCACTGGAACATACAGCCTCCTATAACCTTTAACGGAACATTTAGAAATGCATTAAAACTAACTGTAGTTTAATGAATGTTTTGACAAAGTCATTGAGAAAGACATCTGAGTATTTCTTAGTTTCAAAATTAACAATCACTGCTTGAACGGACTATCGATATCAAACGAGTTTGGATAGAGGTTAGTTTGCTTAGCCATAACAACAATGTTCTATGGAATTAATACAATTATCAATTTGTGTAGCAGTATTCCACATTTATTAATATTAATACCAACCCCAACATTGCAATTAGTTTACTTGTTGAACAGGCATATTTAGTCTACACAAACTATATAATTTACAGGTTAAAGTTACTTTTTACTCAAAAAAAAAAAAAAAAAAAACCTACCTGAAAATTTGCAAAAGAGGCCTTTTTAATATTATCAGTACCTGGACATGGATGAGCTCTGTAATTAACACCTTTATTTAAAGACAATTGCATGTTTTTTTCCTCCACATTGGAACACACTGTTATTCGGTTCATTGTCCTTTAAGCTTTGTACAGGCCTTACATGGAGTTTACAGTTGCTAAGCTCATGAACATTACTATGGGAAATTCCCCACAGTTTTCCTCCAATCCAATGCAAGCTATCCCTGGGTGTTATTTAGGGATCATAATTCTGGAACCAGCACAAGCTGCACATACAGACAGTTCAGCATATGAAACCTGTTAAATAGGCTTATAGAAAGTGAGGAAGCCGTTTCCCGAGGTTACTGCTGTTTACTTACATAACACTAAGTATAATGGTATAGTAACTGTTTTGTATTACAATAGGCTGATTATACATAGTTTACTCCAAAGTCTTTGTTTCTCAAAAGGCCATTTATCTACTTAGTGAGATTATGAGTTAAAAGTATTTACAGGAACCAGGTGGTTCTCACAATGTTATCAACCCTGAAAACACTGTATGAGTACAATAAAAAGAAGATTGATATATTCAAACATTGTAGATGGGTCTATGCAGGCCCGAAGGAAGACCTAGGCAAACCTAAACCTAGGGGTGCAGCAATAAAACAAAAAAGAAAGGAATCTGCAAGCTGTGTGACACATCGCTCCGGCGACATTTAGCAGCATGGTAACCGTATAACACTGAAGAATCTTATCCAAACATGGTCTTTCACATGGTATGGAGTGATCAATAGTAAATTGCGTTCGTTCTATCCTTTATGGCATTCTATACTATAGACGAGCATCGATTTTCATCGTCAGACAAAGAATTTGGTAAGTTAATGTACTTTTGTGAATTGACACCAATTCCAAATACTAATCTGTTCAAGTACGAGATCTGAAGTCCTGAATCAAATCAATACAAAAATAAAAATCTGAATTTTTCCTCAGATGCCTGACATGACACTGGCATATTACTAACCTGTAAATAGACGGGATGTACTAATTAAATGGAACCTGTCCGGGACATGAGTTAAATTCAGTAGAGATGTGTGAACTGTTTTTTTTGAAAGACAGTACCCGGTTCCTGCTTTGGAACCGACAAACCTGATACAAATATCAGGGATAAATTAAAAGCATTAATTTCTGTCAAATACATTTGACTACTATAATTGACGTCCACACTTAGGAACAAAGGTCTGCAATGTATTTATTACAGCATTAACACTTATTTCACTTTTATCTTAAAAGATGATCGGATCTTCTTCAGATTGGGGACGGGTAAAGTTAATTTTCTGCACCTCGATGGCATCATTTGCCCGACAACTCCAAGCCGAACACGACAACATTTCGTCTATCTAAAAATGTAATTTAACCCCAAGCTGATGGGATCGTATTTCGCAAATGTTTCCTCATCCCTGCTACAATCAAGCTCATGGTGTGTCTCAATCAACAAAAATATGTCTAAACAGAATAAACAGAAATGCGCCTTGCAGAAGTGATAAATTTATGCAGGCGTGGCTGTTTGTTATTTCGGCGGCTTATGAACGACATGCATTTTGTCTTACCCAACCCAGGTCAAGGCATCCCACATCCTGAGGTGGATCACTGCGACCTGGGCCAACCAGGGTACAACCCAGGTAAGTGGTTTCACACCACGCGGGATTGTGATCCAGGTAGCCAGAACCCAGGCTGAGACCCATGTAGGACTGCCAGTGTTAAAGGGGCTTAATATTAACTATGGTAGCTCAGTATTTTCTTGTAAAACTGAAATAAATATAATTTAAATATAAATAAAAGAATATTGTGTACATTGTTAAAGCAAACTGAACCGTGTCACTGTCAACATTGTCTCACTCAGCAAATCTATATTTGCACTGTAGAAACAAATCTCTTGCCGCCATGATTTGCAATTTTCCTTATTCTTGATTTTTTAAAAGTGTATTTCATGTCTGAAATTAAAAAGATGTTATCTCGAAGGTGATTGGCTACTGTTGTAATTACACAGCATGACTGTAAAAGGACCAGCTCCTAGGTAGAAAATGCGCAGTTCATTTACATTTATTTAGAACACATACTATTTTATGTATTCTGATTGGTCCAAATCAATATGTGTACAAAATATTCGAAACATGTACTAAATGCTGCGTTTCTGATCCAAATGGCCTTCCATAGCGTGACAACATCTGGGTTCCCTTTCTGCTAAGTTTTTGTACACCTTTGTATTTTTCTAAACATACAGTATACTGGAGTGTTTTTTTTTTTTTTTCTTTTTTTATAATATTGTGATGTAAATAGTTCTGTTTTCACAGATAAAGTTTGTTTCCCAACCAATTGCTAGCTAATTTCACGGCACAAATTAATGTTACATTGTGATTCATAATGTGCGCTACATAAGTTAAAAAGCTATATCTTTTCAGTCTGCTAAGCTTGTTCTCACATTACAGTATTTGCCACACAACCTACCATTTTAAAATTTGGTTGGATATTTCCCTAGGGTGTTGTGTTCTTCTGTAGAATAGTTGCTAAGCATGAAAAAGCTAATTTGGAACATCAAAGGAACTTTAATGCTTTTGCTAAAGCATACATTTTTAATCAGTATATTTCATATTACAGTTTCAAATGATGATGTTATTGAAGTTACGAAAGTCATTTCCCATACCATGGGAAACCCAATTTGAAATCAGTACATGACCCATACAATTTCTCAAAACAGAAACCAGTACAATACAAGCTGAATCAAAAACTCGTTGATTTTAAAAAGCAATAAAATAATCATTACCTCACATATAATGGTGCCATACTAGGCTTTGCCATCTACAAAAAATGTCCAGTTGTCGATTTGGAGCATTAAGACTTATTCACACTAGGCGAGACGAGATTTGTCCTGCGATAAAAATGATACTTTTGCTGCATCACTATTGTTTCAAAATCGTCTTTTTATAATAGAAAAGCATCTGCAGTTAGTTGGGAAATGCATATCCATGACTTTAGACATGCAATGGGGATAAAGACCTTTGCACAATCTGAGTTAAAAGACACCTTTTCAATTGAGGGCACGGTTCAAAGATTACCATTTGAGGGAATCAGTGAGCAAATTTAGCAGTCTGTTATCGGCACTAATTCACAGCAGTTTTTTTTTTTTTGCTTTCTGCTTGACCTGCTGTCTTAAAAAATATGAATTTAAATAAGAGATAAAGCAACTCATCAGTTCTTTCATAAAATAAAAATTTGTATTGTAATATTTAACCCTTTAACATCCATTGAATTCAGATCTCTAAACATTTGAGAAACCATGAAGATTTACAAACTGATCCTGGAAGACAGCAGAAACGCACAATCCCACTCAATCGTATGCAAACAAATGTCAATTAAATAAAATTGCATCACAGCACATAAAACATATTCTAAAATAACATCAGAAGCACCAAAGCAGTGATTAAATAGGGGAACATCTGTCTTTCAAGAACATAGAGCTTTTAATATATCATATGTATCTATAATTACATGAAAGGTGATTGTTTGATGTTCTATACCCAGATCTCTTTAGATCAATGGCAGAACACTTCCTCACTTTTTTAAAAGCCGAATGGAAGCAATTTTTCCTCTCATCCGGAGCACATAGTGCCATTTTGATATACACTTAGGTGGTATGTTTAGGTTAGGTCTAATAAGTGGGAGCCAGAGGGGGGAGAGTTGTTATTTTTTTTCCTTTGTTTACTTTGGTAGAATCACCTTTTGCTTGGATTGGATAGCTAGTGTTATTATTTATTATTATTATTTATTTTTATAATTTTAAATTCCACCATATCTTATGATATTCCTAAAGCTGCTTTCACTATGAGGGTCCCTTGTAGTTTTCAAGTGATGGAATGTTAAGTGGCTTAAATCACCCTGGTAATCACTTACATTTGATCTTCAGCATTAGTTCAGCAATGGCTTATCTCCAACAAACTCATTTGCCTAAATCAGGCCATTTCTGCGTACTGTAAAAGCGGGTTTGGACAGCTATTTTGTTCTAGGCCAGGGGTTCATGTCTAATAGTACATCGTTCTCCATTTTCTTCAGAGATAACACCAAACTTTAAGGTTGCATTTGTATATCATTGTTTATGTCCTGATACACTGTACATTTCACATGGAATACCTAATACATTGGAATTGCATAATATATTGGAATAACATACATCACAGTTGCTCATGTTCCACTTCTATAATCAATGTTATTGTTTGAGACTTAAAAATTGAATTTAGCTCATAAAGTTAATAAGCACTTGGAAATGGAAAGCACAAGAGACTGAGAAAGGAAGATTTAAAGAAAAGCTTTGAATATTTTTGGGACTATTTTCCTAAAACATTTCTCAGCGGACGGGTGCCTGAAATCATTACAAGTTCAAGGTAAATCTAGGTTGAAGTGTTTTAAAGAAAATAATGAGAAAAAAAAACAAAAAACACAAAACATGCTTTCTACTAGCAATAATGCCCTCTCGATGAAGGTTCTATTGTGAGCTTCACTTACATTAGCGCCCTCGCCTTCAGTTCGGGATGCATAACTCCATTAGCCAGCAACTTCAATATGGTAGAGCCTTCATCAATGGGCACTATCACTGAAATAAATGTCTTAACTTTGTTTTAGTAACACAGATCAAGCTTCTTAGGAACCTGATTGTTTCCTGTCTTCTTTCACTGTTCTAATATGCCCCAATTTTCTTTGCAGGCAAATATAATATACTGTTAGAAGTAATAAAAGTCACAAATAGCCACTCTGACCTCATACTTTGATTTGATCTGCAATGTATTACTGCCTCTGATCTCTATTGCAAAAAACTGGTCCCTCATTCAGAATTGTATCTACCTCCCACGCAGGGCGATTGTTATTTGAACCAAGTCATGCCATTCTGAAAGTGGCCATGCTAGTTGAGCTTTTGTTCATCACCTCTATCAGTCTGCAATCTCTTGCCTTATTCCTTAGAGCCTTACATCCTCTGACTAATCTGCAGTC
Organism: Polyodon spathula; assembly: GCF_017654505.1. Classification (NCBI taxonomy): domain Eukaryota; kingdom Metazoa; phylum Chordata; class Actinopteri; order Acipenseriformes; family Polyodontidae; genus Polyodon; species Polyodon spathula. The sequence goes on from NC_054534.1 coordinate 33,471,843, forward strand.
TATCAGCAACAAACACGATATAGATCACAATCACCTGACCCTTTATTATTGGATTCATTTTTCAGCACCTTCAAAAGTGATCCCAAAACTGAAGACCTACCTCAGATGAAAATGTGCAATACAGGCATCTATATGACTCTGGCTACAGGATGTAGATAACACTGTGCAACAAATTTTTTATTTATTTTTTGGTTCCTGGATAGTAAGTGTTATTTCCTAATTGCTTATGCCTCAAAAGTATAGAAAATGGCTATTATTCCCCACAAACTTTGCTTTTGTGACCAGGAACAAAAATTGTGTTACATAGTGTAATTAATGTAATTGTCTATTGTGGAAGCTCTTTTTTTCAACATTCTAAAAAGGAAACAAGAACAGTTTAAAAAAGTTGTTTAAAACAGAATAGGTAATAACTGGCTTTTAGATAACATTTTAATCAAATCAAATCTGAAAAGCGGCCCTGCTCTTTCATTCTCAAAAGTAAAACAAACCCAATAAAATTAGCAAACGAAAAATAGACATTTCATTTTGAGGAGTAGCAAGTAGTTTTAAGCTTTTTTTATTATTTATTTATTTATTTTACCCGTTTCAAATAAATTGTTGTTTTTTACTTTCAGAATTTGTGTGTTGCTATTGGAGGTTTGGAGTAAACAGTTTTGAGAATCCAGTTCTTTATATTTAATAATGAAGACAATTGCTGAAAGGCGTTGTTAGCTAGACACAAGTAATTAACGTGGTTACAAATTTACTTCTCCAAAACATTCTTTCATCTGCTTTTTGAAACAAAAGTGCATTTGTTTTGTTATTTGTGATAAACAAGAATCCTTGTACAGTATTTGTCTGCAGTAGATTATCAATAGGAACCACCAACACACAACAGTTTGCTTTCAACAGAGCTGGTTAGGAGAAAACTAAATTATCATGCAAGTCATGTAAGGTTTTCAAAAGGTAACAGACAATGAACAGAGGACAGAGTTCTAGGATTATAAAATTTTAAATTATAATTGCTGAAATCTATCAAAAGTGCAGCAGATATCACATCTGGATTAATTATAAAATTGAACTGGCTCCAATTCACTGTAGCAATTTCACTTGAAGAAAGGAATAAATAGTTTATTGCCCCCATATTTTATACAGTGCCTGTAAATGAATAATTTCTAGAGATTTTGTGGCCAATGGACTTGATCAACCAGCATTCATTTCACAAAGATATTCAGAAACTTCCAAACATCCAATGCCTATTCAAGTTGTCAATTGCCAATCCATTCTTTCATCAAGTTCACACATGCGTTGTTTTTCTAATCAACACAATAAACAAAACAAAAACAAAACCTAACTCTGTTTTGGAACGCTGACTAAACACATGTCAGGAACTTAACTATCACCGGGCAGCTAAGCTGTTTACTGGCTACAATACAAAACAAAACAAAAAAAAAACACACAGTTTTTTTTTTTTTTTTAACAAGTTACAAAAAGGCTTCACACAATACCTTTGTCCTTCAATACGCTTAAGCACACTATCAAGCGGGCTTAACACACAGCAACCCAGAACAGACTGGCTGCACGCTTTTTAAACCCTGCACCTGGCACTAATTTACAGTCACTACCAGGTGCGGGTGATAATTAAACAATAATCAAAAACAAATATCAAATTAGGGCTTTTCAGTCTGTGTCCTTCTGGGAGGTGTAGTCCTGTTCTCTCTCTCCCCCCGGACTACACTTTCTCACAATATATATATTGCCCATGTTAAAGAACCTAAAGACTAACTACCTGTATGTAAAGAACAGTCATAAAGAACAGCAATTAAGGGTGTGTTTGTATCATATTAAACTCTTTTCTATCCACAAACCACATGATTAATCCCATTCACACATGTTTCTCTAAAAATGCAAACGACAGTAAACTATTACTGTGGACATAATTCATGATGAATTTTGAAATAGTCTTTTTTGTTTTGAAATAAAAAAAGAAATGTCAATGGTAAGGTTCATGTTTCAGTTACACTTTAATCTCTTGCATGTTTGTGTAATATTTAAGAGTGTAATCTTAGTTATGTATTAAATCTTTAAAAAATAAAACATCATAAGTTTATGACATACTAAATACTATTAATGATGCTAAGATTACTACTACTACTGGAAAAACTGTCTTCGTAACCTAAACTTAATTAAGGGAATGGAATACATTTTGATTAAAAAAATAAATAAATTGAATCCAGTTATATTTGAATACTTTCCCTGATACAATATATTGCAAAGATATTATCAGGACAAAAGTGTGTTCATTCTAGAAGGGTGTCTTGACTGAGTCAGCTCTGTGGGGTTACAATCCAAACAATAATTCAATGGAAGCTGTAACCAACTGCATTATTTGGTTGGTCAGGCTGGAAACAACTAATAGCTATTCCTAATCACAGACTCAGGATTCAGCTATTTAGAGGATCATGTACAGTACTTAACTAAACCTGTTATTCATAAATATATTACTTAGGCAAAGTTTAGCTTGAATCTGACAATAATTTACTATTATTAAACCCTTATATTGAAACGTGCATCCCAATTGGCTAATGCAGCATCATATGACTTAAAGCCACCTATAGCCGAGAGGTTAATGCTAATAGTGCTCTCTGACACCATGCCAAACAAAACAAAATTGGCAGATTAGCCATTAGACCAATCACTACACCTCTTAGCAGTTATCTAGGGATTACAAATGGTTGATTTTTATTTTTATTTTCATTAAGTGCCATAGCGAATTTGTTAAGCATGTGAAAAGTACAGCTATGAATTAAAGGCCCTATAACGCATCTTATATCATTCCTTTAAACAGGGCACAATTCTGGGAAATGCCATAGTTCCTGTCCTGTTTTACCACTGCTGAGTCTAAACTATGTTCCTAGACAGTTTGTTCTAAACTGAAACAAGCAAAAAAAAAAAAAAAAAAAAGGTGTGATCTACAAAGCTGTCATCACTCTCGCCAGTGAATCCCTTATCAAAAACTGCTGAGGCCACATAAATACAACATATGTTTACATGTGACACTGGTATATCATGTTCTCTTTGAAGCCTGCAGTTCCAGTTCTGCATATACAGTCCTGTTTCATTACAGCACTGGACAATTCGAGGCAATGAAAGGAGATACACTTGTTTGAGGAGTCTTTTCCTGGAGGCTTTGCTCTGTGTATTTTGTCAGGTTTGTGTACTTATGAAAGTAGTTCAACAGCAGAGGAAGTAATTGGGTTACCCATTGGTAAGCCAGTTGCTTGAAGTTGAAGAACCACCCCATCTTCACTGTAGAGCCAGTCCTTGCTTCAACCAGCTTCATTGGTTGAGGATCCATGATAGGAGTGGCACCATTATGAGTGAAATCTGGACTTCATCTATTGACTATATCTATCCCTATAGTGATTTGGGTGATTTGGGGTTTATTAAAATAGTCTGTACAAGGTTATGTCCTCATTCAGTGACTCCAAAGGCACAGGCAATGTGAAGGGTGTAAAATAATCTCTACAAGTTAAAATACTGAAATAACGGGTTTCAGCACAAGATTGGTTTAACTATACAAATGACAACTTATCTTTGGAAGCTTGGGATAATGAACTTGTTGATATCAAGTCTGCTTATTAAAATAATATAGTCTATTCTTCATATAAGGGTTATTTAATTATTTATGAAATAACTAAATTAACTAATACACATTACATATTTAATTGTACACTTGGAAAATCTGTGTATATCGCTCAAATTATTAAAGATGACTTGTCATTTGATTGTTCAGTGCAATTAACTTGTCAATATTGAAATTACTGATTGATGATGGTTAGACTTTTCATGTAACTGTTTATTCAATGTGTTATTGACTAAGCAAATTATTTAATTGAGGCACATATGAGATATCTAACTTATTGTTAAACGGACTGGTCTAAATGTAAATCCACCCTCTAATTCACAATTAATGTGAACCTGATGAAGACACACTAGGTGTGTGTGTGTGTGTGTGTGTGTGTGTGTGTGTGTGTGTGTGTGTGTGTGTGTGTGTGTGTATATATATATATATATATATATATATATATATATATATATATATATATATATATATATATATATATATATATATCTATATGTGTGTGTGTGTGTGTGTGTGTGTTATGAGTATGTCTGTTGACTAGTATCTGTCTTCCAAGAAAATGATCTTGTAATTGATACACTGCGGCAGATTTGATTTACTTGTTCCAGGACAGTATGTGCGTACCGCAATTTTCATAATATTACATGTACCCTTTTATAAATTTTAGAAGCTTTAAAAATGAACTAAGCACAGAATATGCGTTATATATGAAGCACATAGCATGCTTAAGAACAGTTTACATTTGTATGATAAGTCACAGCCTGCATGAATGCTAACCTGTTTTTTCTTGCAGCTGTCAGACAAATCTGATGTTACTTTATTTATTATTGAAAAAAAAATCTTAACAAATGTGCAGTTTATGCTTAGTTGATAAATTGATAATAATCTAAAGTATGATCAGGCTAAGTATTATTTTTTGCTTTACCCCTCTGGGTGATATACAAGGGGTGATCTTTATACATGCAATGTTAAACTGCTCAGTTATTTGCATAACAGGATGTGCGCCATAATCAGAAATGTACGCTATAGTTATAATGCCCCATTGACACTCACTCTTACAGTATAAAACTTTTCCTGAAGAGCAGAACCTTTTCTTGGAAAATACAAGGAAGAGAATGAGATCTATTATTTTTATAAATAAAAGAAAACAAAAATAATAAATAAACTTTAATAAGGAGCTAAACCACTGCCGCCATCATGTCGGCTACACTAACATCTAAAAGTTTCTCATAATTAAACCATAGCAAAGTGGAATAAACCATAGTGAAAGCATGGTAAAGCATAGGTAAGTACTGTAAAGCCCAGAGCTGTATGATAAATAACGTACTATAGTAAACTTTTATTAAGGGTTGATCATGATACAGCATTGGCATGTTCGTAAGCAGTTCATTTTAATCATGACAACTGAATGTGTGAATGTCACGTCCTTGTCACCTGGCCAAGCTATTACTTCGCTACCACAATTTAATATTAACCTCATGTGCCTTGCCTACCCACTGCTCCCAATATAGACTGGGATGTGTGCTGGATTACATCTGGTGTCCAATTCCAACAAATGCCACATCTGCCAATGGATACATTTACTTTTACATGGAAGCTTTCTATTCTGGGGTTCTGACTGAAGGGAAGAAAAGTGTGCTGTCTTGTCAGAAGGGGGGTGCTGGCATTAAAACACTTGTAGATGACCATGTTTTACAACATGATCTAAATGTCCTTACTTACAGTACACTTTATTTAATTCATTTATCAACACAAAAGACTTAGATGGTCCTAGCTAAAAGAATAAAACTATGTGAATTGCATATTTTTTGCAAGATAGAGCAAATCTCCTGTGTCTGAATATTGTGTTATAGAACAAGTAAAACACATAATTTATGATATGTTATTAAATTGCATTAATATGACAAGTCTGAGTTTAAACTGCTGAAGTACTGCTTAAGAATAAGCAGGCAGGGTGTTACATTAGGTGTGTTGTTTTGCGATAACCAAGAGATGCAGTATTGTTCGGGTGACAACTTTCTCACTGTCCTTTTCAATTAGAATGCTGTTCCAATGACCTTTCTTCCATATGAGCACTTGGAAGTTATCACCCCTCTCATTATGCGATAATTCTCAGTGTATATTGAATTTTAAAAACAAAAGATAAATATGACATCTTTAGTCACCCCTAGTAAAGTAGGTCTCTAATTTACACATTTCTCTCATTTACAAAACACAACAA